>NC_062967.1:25572403-25596959 GCF_023119035.1 Salvia hispanica | reverse complement strand
CTCGATGGGCGGCAATCAAGGGCCCAACGCGTTTGTGGGATGTCGGATGCGTTTACGAGATAATGTACGCCCGCATTATCATGCACAACATGATCGTCGAAGACGAAGGCGTACAACCGACTAGTTGGGTCGTTGACGATGAAAGCGGTCCAAGCCACGGAACGGCCACCCCTAGTGTACGACGTGGGGTACCCTCGATGAAGCCGGCCGACTCCCGAGGAATTTGCCACGGCATGCGCCAAGTGGATGCTCATATTCAACTCCAAAAGAATATAATTGAAGAGTTGTGGGCACGGAGGACTGCACGACGATAGTTTTTTTTCTTTATTATGCATGTACTTTTTTTTTTTATCTATGTAACCTTTTTAAATGCAATTAATGAATTTTCCCGTACACGTGTCTAACTTTAATTCCGTATTTTAATCGTAATTTTAATTCCGTAAATGTAGTATATTTTGAATTGTTTTTATTATTTGGCTGGCTTAAGGCTGGCCTATGGCTGGCCTAAATCTGACGTGGCAGGTGGTTTTTTTAGTGTTGCTTACGTGGCAGAGGAGAGAATGGCTGGCCTAAGCACCATTGCGGATGCTCTTATGGGACGGACGAAAATGAAAAAATGGGACAATCTTGTGGGACGGAGGGAGTATTTATGATTTCAGATTTCATACAATGATATTTTTATGAATTTATAAAATTATTTTACAGTATAAAATAAGTTTAAATAAAAGAGAATGAGTCGTGCATCGCACGTGGGTGATACTAGTAAGACATAAAATTTGTTTATTTTTCTTAGTTTCAACAAAATCATGAGCGTCCAAATAATGTTTTATTTGAGTTACCCTTATGTACAAGGTAATAAATAATGAGGCACGATACAATTAATCATTTTCAACTCTTAAGAAGTCTAGTTCATTGTCAACTCTTAGGACATGTTTGGCTTGTAGGTTATGCCAAGAAACATGCACTTAAACTAGTAAGTATTGTTTGGTTTCTTAGTTTAGTTTTTCTAGACAGCCCGTGGAAAGGGATATGGCCCGAGCATTACAACCAACTATGGGCTGTTTACTTTTCGGTGCTGATTGCTGAGGGCTCTGATAATTGCCATGGCAACCCAGATTAAATTTAATATTACACGGTTAAACTTTATTTTAAAAATCTAATTCACACGATAAAAATCTGTTTTATATGATTTAAACCCGATTTACGAAAAATTAAAAAATTTAAGAAAAATGAACATTAATAATAAAAATAATAATACTATTTCTTAATGAATCTATATCCAGCCAGCATCCAACCCGAACCCAATTCGAAATTATCGGGTTCTTAATGAGTCGATCTGATAAGGACACGAACCCAATAATTACATGCGGATTCGTGCCGATTTATCGTGTCGTGTAAAAAATTGTTAGCCCTACACACACACACACATGACGCATATATACATTACTCTCTCTTTACTTTAATCATTAAATATAATTTTCCAAACGAGTGCCGAAAAGAAGCGTCTCGCTTATGGTGAGACGAAGAGAGTAATTATTAATGGCAAATTTATTTTTTAAACAAATATTAAGTGATAGTTCCACATCATCAATTAAATGTCAACTCATCTTCCATATCATTTTTAATAAGCCAGAATCTATCATGTTGATGGAAATTGACACTCCAATCAAAATTCATAATATTATTTCTCATGTTTAAAATTCATAAAATAAAAAAATAAAAATAAAAAAAACCGAAAGTCGTCAATAAGCTTTCTCTTCATGCATGAATTGCAGATTTCCATTAAATAGTTATATACTCTCTTCATTTCATCATCTATTTGCCACAATTTTCTTTTTGAAGCAATATATGTCTATATACAGTTAGTGGAGAAACATTTTAATTTTTAGACTTAATTATAAGCGGACTATGATTTAGATTTTACCTACTAATTTATTTAGTTTTCAAAGGTCACCATAAGGCACCAGCTTTCAAATACGTAATACTTCCTCTCCATCTCACAATAGAAGTCACTTTACTATGGGTGTAAGAAATATAAAGAATAGTGAATTGAAAAAATTAGTAGAATATAAAACCCATTTATTTATATTGATTTTATAATAAAATGTGAGCAAGTGAATTAGTTGAATGTAAGACCTACTTATCATTTTTGGTAAAAATGAAGTGCGACTCTTATTGTGGAACGGAACAAAATAGCAAAGTGTGAGTGTGTGACTCCTACTGTGAGACAAAGGAGGTACTATATTAATTACTACCTCTGTCCCAAAATAATGCACTATTATTATTTTTAGATTATTCCAAGATAATTAAATCATTTTATTTTAGCAAATACATTATTATCTTTCATAATTTACTCTCTCTTATTTGACCTTTTTTTCATTTTAATCTTTAATCTATCAATTTCTTAAGTTTCATGTCAAAAAAATGCTTCAACTAATTTGGAATTGAGAAAGTAAAATAAAACTAGAAAATATCTTATTGCATCCGTTCAACAATATATACCACACTCTAGAATACAAAACGGGATTGAGATTTTAAAAGAAATGATTTTATATATTCAATGGAAGATGATTCCATTTAATAATAGATATTACACTTTTCTTAAAATCACGTGCTATTATTCAAATGAAAAGATGTCTCCATTGAACAATAGATATCACACTCTAGAATATAATACAAGATTTAAAAAAAATATTACAACTAGTATTTTATATATTAAGTGGAAATATGAAATAGTATAATATTTTATTTATTAATATGAAAAAATCTCATATGTACTAGTATAATTCCTAGTTTTTATTACTTGATGTCAAGAGGGCTCGAACTCGGCACCTCATATATTGATGTCTAAGCTCTTTGACGCTAGGACAAAGACTCTAGACTTGTCATTTAGGTACGTCCCATAGTAGTAGAGTCATTTTTATTTTCTTAAGTAAAAATCAACTCATTTATTCTCACTTACTTTAACTTACTTAACAGAATTTTTCGTTATTTAACTTACTTAACATAATTTTTCTTAATCTTCGTGCTGGAAAGAAATGCTTAACACAATTTTTCTTAATCTACGTCCTGAAAAGAAATGCATCTACTATTATAGAACGGAAGGAGTATAAAACTAATATATAAAAGTAGAACCCGTTCCACTAACTTTTTCTACTAAACTTTTCTTTACATTTCTGACACTCAAATAGATTTCTAAAGTGGGACGGAGTGAATTATATTTTGTAGAGTATAAATTTAAATAAGAGGCCATTAATTAAAAAATCAGACGTCATAATAAATTTGTATCACTATATATATAGTGACAGCAGTAACCTTCACTCTCCCCATTTGCCACTTCTTTCCGCAGATCAGATCTGATTCTTCACAACACAGGTAACGCCCCTCCTCTCTCTTTCTCTCTTGCGTATTTGTGCTTCAATGCCGAAGCTTTGAATGATGCAGAATTGTGATTGTTGATTCTGTTTATAATTCAGATCTATGGTTTTAGTTCGTAAAAAATTACAATTATTTGTGCTGCTGGGAAACTGATTTCGACAGCGGTCTATCATTTTCACATCCACTATATATGTTCTTCATTCGTCATTATTTTTTTTTGTTGCTTTTTATTGTAGTCACTCGTTTGCTACTTTTCTTTGCCTCTTGCAATCTGTCACTGGATATATGAGATCAACTTGTATTTGTTATGCGATTGGGAATTAATTCGGAATTTTGGTGATTTGTTTTAATTTAAATCGGGTGATTGGGGAAAATTGTGTAGTTGATTGAAAATGGAGTTTGTGTGGTTTGTGTGGGACTGTGAGAGAGAGAGAGAGACTCAATTTTTGATGATGAAACTTGAAGCTTTGGAGTTTGGATCGGATCTTATGTATAATTTGAAAATTTGAACAATTTTCATCGAAAGAGAAAAATACTGAAGAAGATAAACACCATAATTTTGCTGATTCAGTTATGTTCAGTTAATGTCACCACATAATCTTTTGGTGTAATCCAATGGAAAATTCTTTTTACTCCATTCAACTGACAAACAATTTGATATTTTTCAAATCCTTTCAGTGATATGTGAATCACAGTAGAACTTTACTATCTGGTTTGCTCTCTTAGGCTAATTCTGATTGTAGTGAAGGAATTTTTTTCCATTTTTTTCTTTATGTCCTTTTGAGTTATGTAGTGAAGGAAGTTATTTCGATCTTCGCAGAGTAAATGGGTCGTCGTGGAGTTAGCAGTGGTGGAGGGCAGAGTTCTTTGGGCTACCTTCTTGGAGGTGAGGAAGCTCCTGCTGCAAAGCCTGCCTCTAACAATGTGCAGGCGCCTGTTGAGAAGCCAGCCCCAGTTACTTCTGTGGTAGCGGAGAAACAGCCTTCTGCTGCACCATCTGGTGATGCTCCAAAGCAGATTCCTGCTGGTATCCAGGGAAATCAGAAGAATAACTATTACCGTGCTGATGGACAGAACACTGGGAACTTCCTCACGGTATGGATGCCATTTTTTGTCAATATTAATATACAATAATTGCTTCCTCATACGATGTTTATTATATTTCCTGCTAGTGGTATCATTGAGCA
The DNA here is from genome assembly GCF_023119035.1 of Salvia hispanica. Taxonomy (NCBI): domain Eukaryota; kingdom Viridiplantae; phylum Streptophyta; class Magnoliopsida; order Lamiales; family Lamiaceae; genus Salvia; species Salvia hispanica. Next base: position 25,592,394 of record NC_062967.1, on the reverse strand, counting down.
ATATGTTAAGTTGCAAGCTCCTGGTGACTGGGGAATTAGGCGCCCATACTGCTTCTAATCTTTTGAAGTTTCTATGATATTGTTTATAGCAATCCTATTTATGTTTATTTGGTTAATTAGATGTTACCACTGTTTTTTCTGCTTCAGAATTTTTGTTTTTTACTATTCAGAGATCAATTATGTCAGGAAACCTTGGTCACAATTAATCTCCATGTTTGGTTACCACTCCCATATAGTTGATCAATGACATTGGGATTGAATATTTCAGGATCGACCTTCTACTAAGGTCCATGCTGCCCCAGGTGGTGGATCTTCGTTGGGATACCTTTTTGGCGGTGGGAGCAACTAATTGCTTTGGCTCGTCAAATTCAACAATGAGATCGCCGTCTACTCTCTCTCGGCCCCATTTAAATTGGGGACCTACCAATATATGTTCATCTTCAATGCTTGTGAATTGTAATACAGTTTACCTTTCTTGTGTCGTATGCATTGTCTCGAGCTGTTGTTGAAGCTAATGTCAAAATAGTGTTTTGCTCTCCTTTCTATCAATATCAGCTATGGTGATGGATCATTTGTGGTTGTTAATAGCACTCCCCTCTCTCTCTGTCACACACACACACACACACATTGTTTGGTTTACAGTTTGATTCATCCTTGCTATGAGTCGATCAATTTGTTCGGATCAATCAGTTTTTGAACTTTCTTTTTGGATAAGTAAATTCTTTGGTATTTGTAGGAGATCATATGTATTGAAATTTGAATGATATAATAATTGATCAATGACAGGTTTAATCCTTTCTTGTTGCACATTTCAATAAACATCTACTCCCTTCGTGTACAAAAAATAGATCACTTTTGCCATTTTGGGACGTCCACAAAAAATAGATCACTTTCTAAAAATGGAAAGTTTATCTCTCATACTTTTTTCACTTTTTTCACTTTTTCTTATCTCTCTCATCTTTACTCGTTTTTTCTCCCTATCTGTCTTACTTTACCTACTTGTTCTCCTCATCTCTCTTACTTTACCAGTTCTACATTAAAATCTGTGCCGAACAATAATAGATCTATTGTTTGTGGACGGATGGAGTATTGAAAAAACCTATTGGATAGTGTATGAGAGCCTATTCAATTAAGTTTAGGGATATTGGTTTCTATATCATAGATAAAGCTTCTGATTACATCAAAAATTATCCTATGAAATTCTTATAGGGCATCTACAGTGGGACGCCCTAAACGACGCCCTATGCACCGCCACGTCAACATTTTATCCTCCGCTCATTTCACCTGCAGTGGGGCGGACAATAGCCCGCCCTAAGCGACGCCCTAAGCATTTTATCTATTATTTGAATATTTAAATACTTCAAAATTTGGAAAAAAAACATCATTTCATTAAAATTAAAACATTACAATACGAAATAAAAAAAAACTACAAATTCTCAACTGCGGCGGTTGCGGTTCCAAACTTCTTCAATCATGTCGGTCATGAGCTGAGTATGATCTTGCTGGCTGCGCATTGAGGCCTGTCGCTATAGAACCGCACCGAAGCCCATCGGTAATCCTCGAGTGACAGGCGAGGTCGTTGTGTTGGAGCTAGATCCGGCTTCATCATCCACCCAATAGGTCACATGTCCATGTTCTTGTTCGACTATCATGTTATGCATGATGATGCACGCATACATGACGTCGGCGATGACTTCCTTGTACCAGAAACGCGCCGGACCTTTCACGATTGCCCACCACGATTGGAGCACCCCAAAAGCCCGCTCCACATCCTTCCGCGCGGACTCCTGCTTTGCCGCAAACAAGTTCTCCTCTCACCAATTGGGCAGCTGATCGTCTTCAAAAAAATAGGTCACCTTGGGTATATGCCATCGGCCAAGTAGTACCCCATATGATGTCTGCGGCCGTTGGCAGTGAAACTCGATGGCCGGGCCGCGACCCCTTCACTGATCGGCGAAGAGGGTGGACGAGTTGAGGACGTTGATGTCGTTGTTCGACCCGACTACACCAAAGTAGGCATGCCAGATCCAGAGGCGGTGGTCAGCGACGGCTTCTAGGATCATCGTCGGGTGGCTACCCTTGTAGCCGCTAGTAAATTGGCCTCTCCAGGCCGTCGGGCGGTTCTTCCATTGCCGGTGCATACAGTCGATGCTCCCTAGCATCCCAGGGAAGCCGTGCACCGTCTCGTGCATTCGCATCAGACTCTGGCAATCATCAGCAGTCGGGCGTCGCAAATATGTGTCGCCAAAAGCCTCCACAACTAACTTACAAAATTTCTTGAGACATTCGCGGCCAGTTGTATCCCCGACGTGAAGGTACTCGTTGAACATATCCGCTGTTGTGCCGTAGGCCAACTGGCGGATCGCAACCGTGCACTTCTGCAACGGCGTAAGTCCGGGTCTGCCGATCTCGTCTTCCCGATACTGGAAGTACTCATCACGTCCCTCCAACGTGTGCACAATGCGGAGAAAAAGATCTCGGCTCATTCTAAAACGTCGGTGAAAAACATTCGGGCCCCACCTTGAATTCTCGGCAAAATAATCTGCGAACAGACGTTCGTGCGCTACGTCGTGCTCGCGGGGGACATACGTCCGACGTCGTATCGGGCGAGGAACCCGCGCCTCCGCCACCGCCTGCTCCCGCTGCATTTGTGCCAAGCATTCCGCCTTGGCTTCATTAACGGCATCGAACAAGGCTCGAGTCAAGGCCCGTCTGCAGCCATCCGATGTACTCAAATCGTAGTCGTCGGGATTCATTTTTGAGACGATGAGAGAGAATAATTGAAGAGAAATTGAAGAGATGTGAAATTGAAGTGTGTGAAATGGTAGAGAATTGTAGTGTTTAAATAAGAACAAATTTTGGAAAAAAAATGATAATCAAAATGATAATGTTAAGGACCAAATAATCAAAATGATAATGTTAAGGACCAAATTGATAAAGCGGCCATATGTTAGGGACCACATTTGATCTTTACTCAAAAAAAAAAAACAAAACGCGTGAGCATCGTCCGCCCCATCGTCCGCGTCGTCCACAGTGACGGACGATGTATCGGGCGCGGCGCGGACGATGGTTAACCCATCGTCCGCGATGCTGCAGTGGCGGACGATGCGACGGACGATGCATCATCTGTCACATCGTCCACACCATTGCGGATGCCCTAAATGAGAATCTTTAATTCGTAATCGTCCGTCGCATCGTCCGCACCATTGCGGATGCCCTAAACGAGAATCTTTAATTCGTATCCACCACCATGGTTGTCTACCCAATTGCTCCAAACATACAGAAGATGTCATTTTGCGCCTAATATCATTCATCAAATTTAAATTATAGACAAATCATAAATTGAGATTATGTCCTACCAAATACTTGTGAAAAATGCGTAATGCATAGTGGTGGGAATATATTTGTCTATTTTCAATCAGTAAACCTTTATTCAACCATGTACAAAATAATTCTAAGTTCTAACACAGTAACAAGTGAAGAAAATATTTAATATTTGTACTTCTTGTTATTTATGGTTATTAATTTAATCAAGCATTCATTTTTTTTCAAATAATGGCCAAAGTAGCTTAAACCCTGCGCCAAATTCAGCAAAGAGATCAATGATAGCCAAACAATGGCGATTCGATTCAAACCCTTCTTTAACAACATCACAAAGTCATCAATTTGCTTCACTCCTCCATTCCAAAATCGGTTATTATTATTCCAATCCATCTCCACAAATTCACCATCCCATCACGAATATCTGAATCCTCTTTGCAATCGCTTCCAAAGGTATGGCTTCCAGCCGCACGAGCTCCCTAATTTCCTAAAAAAGAACGAATTTTTACAGAATTCAACCCCCCAAGAAATAGAAAAGTATTTCAAGATCTTGCAATCGTTAAACCCCTCTCGAGAATTCCTTGTTTCGACAGTAACCAGTTGTCCCAGAGTTCTACACTTTGAATTCTTGGAAAACTGGAAATTGGGTATTAATCAGTTGGGTATCCACAATATTTCATGGATTGCAATTAGTAACATTCTTGAGTTAGCCTCGAAATTTGGGTTGAGGCCAAATGATGTTTCTAGGCGTGTGGGGTGTTTCAAGGGTTTGGGGTTTAGTGAGGCCACTGTCAATAGGGTTTTAGAGAATGTGCCTATGGCGATCATGTCGGCTGAGGATGATCTGCGCAAAAAAGTTGAGTTCTTGATGGGAATTGGAGTCCGGGGAAGTGAAATCGATAGGGTTGTGTGTTTATATCCTAGGATTCTTGCATTGGGAGTGGAGAAGCGATTGAAGCCATTGCTTGATGAGTTTTCGGATTTGGGATTCAGCTTGAGTGATGTTAGGAGGGAGGTGGTGAGAGAGCCACAAGTTCTTGGTTTGGAAAATGGGGAGCTCTCGCATTGTTTGGAGATGCTACGAAGCTTGAAATGCCGGCTGGCGATCAAGGACAGTATTTTTGGGGATGGAGAGTTTAGGGCCGGGTACAGAGTGAAGCTGAGGGTTGATTGCTTGAGGAAACACGGCTTGATATATAGAGATGCGTTTACGGTCTTGTGGAAGGAGCCTCGGGTGATCCTCTATGACATAAAGGATATCGAGAAGAAGATTGAGTTTTTGGTTGGCAAGATGAAGTTTGGTATTGAATGTTTGGTTGAGGTTCCTGAGTACCTGGGAGCGAACTTTGATAAGCAGATCGTTCCTCGTTTTAATGTGATCGATCATTTGAGGTCGAGAGGCGGACTGGGGGACGAGGTTGGTTTGAGGAAGTTGGTTAAGATGAGTAGGTTGAACTTCTATAACATGTATGTGAAGCCATATCCGGACCATGAGAAGATATACGGAAGGTTTGCGGAGAAACCTGCAGTTCGAAGTCGACATTCTGTTGGAATGTGGAAGCTTTTTAGGCCACAAAAGTATCCAGCAACAGAAGAAGATGTTGAGAACATTAGGCATTTCATGGAATCATTGCCAAAATGAAGGCATTAGTTATTGTTGGAGATAGTCTCAAATTGTTGTTTGTTTTTCACTAATTTTGATCAAAATGTGATTGTTTAGTTGCTTGTGATTGTTTATAATTAGCCAGATCTCAACAGTAAAATGGAGTTTTGATCTCATAGAATTCAATAGTTTTTTGCAACAATGTTGATTCACAACTAAACATGAGAAGCAAGGTTAGGTTTTAAACCTACACTTCAAGTAGTATAACTTACAAGTCACTGAACAACAAGTTATTTTATCAGATGATTTATCAACTTAGTAGAGAAGAAAGTAGAAATCTCTAAAAACTTAGTGTAACTATATTTGAGGTGCAGGTTCTTGTAACTGTCTCCTAACCAAGGCAGTGTAGATTCCGTCTCTGCTCAGCAGATCGTCATGAGTGCCGCTTTCTACAATCTGGCCATCAGAAACGACTGCCACGGTGTCAGCGGTCTTGACAGTCGAAAGCCTATGAGCTATGACCAGCACTGTCCTGCCCTTCATCAGAGAATCCATGGCATCCTACAGCATCATAACACTCGTGAGAAGATGAAGTGAGAGAATTAAGAAGGTAAAATTTAAGCCTCGAAGAGAGATTACCTGAACTAGGTACTCGCTCTCGGCATCCAGGGCGCTGGTTGCCTCGTCCAGAAGTAGGATTCTGGGATCCATTAGCAGAGCTCTGGCAATGGCTATTCTTTGTTTCTGGCCGCCTGAAAGCCTCACTCCGCGTTCTCCGACGAACGTTTGGTACTTCTCAGCAAACTTGGAAATGAACTCATGAGCATTCGCCATTTTCTGCTTGTCATTGAAGAGAGAGGACAAACACACTTCATATATGTGCTGAATATTGGTGGCAATGAAGAGTTTGATTAGACTTACAGCTGCGTTTTCTATATCAGCACTGCTTGCTTTCCCATCTAAACCATAGGCAATATTCTCCTCAATTGAGCAGTTGAAAAGAACAGGTTCCTGACTCACAATGCTGATCTGTGTTTTAGAGAATTGGAAAACATATTCAGTTTAAATCTGTAAGAAACTCTTAAGTGTGTAAAAAATAAGCCAGAAGATTTTCAAGAAATCCACTTTAATATATACTCCTACTAACAAATTACCTTTTTGTGTAGATGATCATGAGATATTTCAATCAAAGGAACACCATTCACCATAATCGTTCCTTTTTTGGGGTCGTAGAATCTCTCAATCAAATTTGCAATGGTGGTCTGCAGCAGAGGGAGAAAGGGAACAAAGTGCTCTAGGTAAAGCTAGTTATAAGTTCTTCCTAGTTTCGAGCATGTGTCTCTTCAAAACCATTGTATCTATCTCGAATTTTGTATGGAATGGCAAGGCATGAACATTGAAAAACAACAGAGTGGAATTGAAATTAGACAGCAAGAAGTTTTACCTTTCCACCACCACTTGGACCTACCAGAGCAACCTTTGAACCAGTGTGTAGTTTTAACGTTATTCCCTAAACGACAAAATATGTAAAGCACCTAGTATGAGCTTTGCAACAACTTAAGTGCTCTAAACACTGAAGTGGAGATATATCAGTACCTTAAGGACCATAATATTAGGGCGGGATGGATAAGCAAACCAAACATCATCCAGCTCAACCTCTGCATCTTGACCTCTGTCATAAAAATTATGGTTCTATAAATCCTAAATTCAGCTAACGAGATCTCATTCTAGGTTGAAAACTTTAACTGATTCCTCTGTTGCTCAATTGTGTGATTCAGTTATACTCTAGAATCAACATTGAACATAGAAACTTTGAACCTGTTTTCTAAGACTAATGTGAAAAGACTGAAGAGATATGACCACATAGCTTGACAGGAAACCACACAGCCAGAACTTCAGATCAAGAAGTTGTAATTGGTACATATGCAACTTTGGCTGATAGAACTTAGTTTATGACTAATATTTTCTTTTGTAAAGAATATGAAGGACAAAAAAGTTGATACGTGTGGTGTTCTTGCAGTCTTAAGCAAAACAAATCAGCAGCAGTTTGGAAACTAACCCCAGAGGGCACTTATTTCCTGATTTTGGCATGGATGAGTCACGATCTAAGAGCTGGAAGACCCTCCTACTTGCTCCAGCAGCTTTCATGACTGCTGTGTATAAGCTAGATAGGCCAGATACCGATGATCCCACTGCAGATAAATCAGCGAATTAAGAAATGTATGCACCACTTGGAAAAATGGGTAACTGACTGAGGATGGAGCATGTACAGGGTTTGATAATGCATCTATTTGCTTAATTTATTACCAGTTAAGCTATAAAGAATGAAAGATGTAAGAGATCCTGGAGTCATTGCGCCTTTGATGGTCAGAGTAGCACCATAGATGACTACTACAATGACTGATAATGTTGACGCAGCACTAAGACCTCCAAAGAAGAAACCAATCACTTTCTGCAGGAGTGAAATATAAGTGGAAGACATAAGATTAGACTAGAGCAATCTGACCTTAAACTCATACACAAATATGATATTACGGAACTCACCGCTTGTTTGATTCCAAGCTTTAGAGTCTCCTCAACCTTCTCAGAATAGCGTGAGATCTCATATTCTTCCTGTGCAAAAGACCTAACTGTACGCACGGCACCAAATGTTTCCTACACAGAAAACACACATAAGTGAGGAAAGCAGCAAAAATATATGCACTTATCCTTACGTTGAAATACAACTTAAAGACCATATGGAGATGTTGCATCTTAGATTGACCATATGCTGGAGATATTACTACATTCTCTTTGTTGTTTTTCCCCCTCCATATAATTACAGCAGAAGATATCTATTAATACAATGCGCTTCAATTTTTCGAAGTCCAGTAACCTATTTTTTTTAATGTACCTCTATGATCCTATGCACAGTTCAGGAGAATGGAGCGATCAATCGAGGTAAGGAGAATAACTGGGATCTTTTTTAAAATGATACCTCAGCAATAGAAGAAGCCACTGCAGCAGCAGCTTGAGTCTTGTGAGAAAGTTCCCGAACATAACGACCAAATTGACGCACAGCTACCGATATGACCGGAACAACAACCAAAGCCAACACTGAAAATATTGCAAGAAAGCACGATTATTGAAAGAATTGTCGCCTGAGAACTCAATATGATGATCAATACTTTACATGTTAATTTCCATGAAGTTGCAAACATGAATCCAACACCAATAAATGCAGTCGAAAAATTCCTCAAAGCCTCTGACAAATTTGTAGTTGCAGCATTTTTTATAATCTGTGTATCTTCAGACAGCCTACTTAAGAGCTCCCCTGTCCGAGTAACATCGAAGAATGCTATTTCCTACCAAAATTTAAATAATTTGAAGGAAGTCAAGTGATTTCTAAGATTTAACATTTTATCTCAGTAGGAAACACTACAGGACAAAAACCACGGGTAAAGGTCATTACCTGGCGAACAAGATGGCTAAACAAATTCTTTCTTATGCGAGCAACAACCCTCTCACTGGCAGATGAAAACAGCCATGCTCTAATTGTTGTGCAAATTGAACTGAATGGAAGAATGTATGAACAAGTTAAAAGATTGAACTTAACCAGTCCAGTTGAACAACTAAGCCTCACTCTAAATATAATGGCTTTAGTCTTTATACAGAGAATCGGCAAAAGAACTCTATCATCTATCTCATGACGAAGTAATAAAAATATCAATGCATACCAAAAGGTAGAAACCTAATTCTACTAGTGTGGTAAAATCAACATACCCAATCACAACAATCGTAAAGATTGCAAATATTGTACTATAGACAGCACTCAAAGCTTCAGATTTCTGTTCAGGTGTTTCAGTGTCTCCAGACACAATATCAATTATCTTCCCTCCAAATTTTGGCTGCCAAATTCACATTAAAATGCAATGAGATCAAAAGACATCCTTGACACAGATAGGAGGAGTCAAGATAGTATTTCTCTCAGGCATAGCTTTAGCACATTACCACCAATATACTAGAAGTCGAAGCAATCAACAGAGCAACCGTGCCAATAATCAAACTGCCTGCTTCGGGCTTTGCCTGACAGGAGAAGTTCATGTAAATCACAGCCAACAAATTTAACTAACCAAAGAGAAACAAAATGACACCATCTTACTAGTGATAACACTCTACCAAATCCCACATTTGCAGCCTGTATCCACAAGAAAAAGAGTTAGCACCTTGCAGACAAGTAAAAACAATTTAATACAAGATTCAGTTCAATTCCGCATTACCGGCACAGCATCTCCATGCTCAAGGTCAGTCAGCTGACCATTCTCTTCAACACCATTTCCTCTTCTTCCGCCCTAATCAAGCTCAAGCAATAAGAAAGAGCTAAGATTCACACACACTGTCACTCAAAAATCGTTACAAAATCCCCCCAACTTATACCAATTCTTCCGAAATGATTGTAATTAAACCCCAAACAGTCCTCAATATCTTTCCCCCTCAATCCAGAATTACCTAATTACTTCAAACAATATTTTAACTAATCCAGCAGCTCAAAACTTCCATACACCAGAACTCAAATCTCTAAACGACGATTGAAACATTTCATAAGCATTAAAATCATGCAAAATGAGCATCGCGTCTACAAAAAAATAAAAAATAAAAACAAAAACAAAAGAAGGCGATTGCATACAATACATCATTGATGAAGAGGAAAATAGTAATCAATCGGTTAAAATCGGAAGCTTACTTGTCTCCCAAGAAGAGGAGCTCTCTCACTGCCATATCCGTGCATCCTTGAAATCAGTGGTCTTGCTCCTACAAAAAATGGAAGACTCCACTTTTGCTTTCTTCTCCTTTTCGATTAGATATAGTACGTGTGCGTGTGCTTGCAGCTCAAGTCGTTTGCTATTAATTATACCAAATAAAATAAGAAAACGACGCAAAATAAATAAGTCCACTAAGGTATTTGTGTTATATTATATTTTCACTTTATAATTGACATAATGGACCATTGAAAATGACTTGATATATTATCAGTTATATATTATAGCAAAAACAATTCGATAATAGTAGTAGAAAAAAGCATATTGATGTGTGCTAAGTCAGTGAGCCTGGTCAACTACAAAATCCTTTTCCCACTATTTTAAAGTAAAATGATGACCAAATAATATATGGGCGTGACTTAGTTAGATCGAAATGGTGACATAGGCACTTACAGCAATTGAATTAATTTTAACTTTAGATTTGTTGTTTAGCGCTTCATACATTGCATGTTTTAGGCCGGCCTTTTGGTTGTTTATAGGCCCGTTACATTGGATACCCGATTCAAAAATTTTGGGTATCCAATCCCAAATTTTTCAAAAACTGATACCTGATACTTGATTTGACTGATTTCGAGTATCCAAATACTCGATTCGAGTATCCAGTCCCGAAAAGTTGGATATTCAGTCCCAATTTTACTATAAACTTTTAGAAATACAAACTTGAAGTAGTTCGAATTTAAGAGATAAAAATGACACTAAACATGTATAAAAAAAATGTCACTAAACAACATGTATTAAAAACGACACTAAACACAAATTGAGCATTTCATCTTCAAACAAAGTAATTGAACAATATTAATCCATAAAGATAATTATCTTTAATGTGGATTTGAAATTAAACATTGCCAAAACATATCATGTATCCGCTCACATTAAATAAAATTAATAAGTTCTATAGATAAATATTAACACTAATAATTATAAGAAGTCCATCGAACTTCGAAATGTATCCCAGATTTGAGATTTTTATTATGTTGCCAAGTATTAACACATACATACACAATAAAGTCTCCAAGTATTAGTAGCAGTGGACTTGGTTTTATAATAGGCAAAGTATTAACATATACATAATTTATTAAATTAAAAAAATTTAAAAAAAATCAGGTAATTTCGGGTATACCTGATCGGATATCGGGTAACCCGATACCCGACAATCCAAAAATCTCACTAACCTATCTCGATCCGAAACCCGAAAAATTGGGTATCGGATATCCAATTACCCGACTTTTTTTTATTTGAATATCGGATATTGGTTAGGTTAACTAACCAATTTTGACAAGCCTACTAGTGACTATGATTAGGTTAACTGAACATTGCTTTGATTTTGGATCATGCCTCTTTCTTCGTTGGCTATGACAAATTTTGATTCTTTCGTACTACGAAAAGAACATAGAGAAGTGGAGCTTTCCCATGAAGTGGCATTTGTAGGGTTGGCACGGTACGGTATACCGCACCGAGAATACCATACCGCATACCGTACTGCAAATTGCGGTATGACTAAATGCCATACCTATACCTTACCGAATTTTTCGGTATACCGCAAATTCGGTATGTCAAAATTTGAAAACCTTTACCTTACCGACATTTCGGTATATGCCGTACCGTGTTGCGGTATACCGCGGTATACCGCAAATCATACATGTTTGATATATAAAATATTGAAGAATTGAGATTTAAAATTAGGGCAGAATAATGAATTAATGATGGCTGCTACTGCTTTACGAATTATGCCTCTAATCTTTCTTTAGTTTTAAAAATATAAATATTATAATTTTATAAATAATATATATATTAAAAAAATATATTTATTAAAGGTATATACCGCAAAATTACGGTATATACCGTAATTTGCAGTACATAACGTAATTGCGGTATGATGCGGTATACTGCGGTATATGCAAAATCCATACATTTACCGTACCTTAATCTACCGGTAAGGTATCATACCGTACTGAAAAGTGCGGTATACCGAAAATTCGGTATTTTCGGTATGGTAAGTGCGGTATTTCGGTATGTTTTGCCAGCCCTAGACATTTGAATGTGAACTGAATTTTACTGCTGAATGTGAAGATCTTTTCGTGAATGTGTTGCTTTGCATGACTACACTGTGGTGGAAGAGCTAAGGAGCAACTTAGATGCATATGCTTATACTTTGCAACGCACTCATGCTGCAAATCAGCTCCAAGAGATTTACAGGGATTTGGGAAATGGCAAGGAGGCGGCCAGTGAAAGGGATCGTGTATCTGTTGCTGGAAGAAGAAATAATGCAGCGGAATTGTATGTTGCATATATTTTCATGGGACGGAGGGAGTATGAAATAGGAAGGATTTTTCAAAATGAAGCCCTTTCAACTCGTCGTAATCCTGAAGTCACCATCATTGAGGTATAAAAATTGCTTTAATATTTTGTGGAGAAAACAATTATATGGACAAGAGTTCATGGACCATATGATTTAGCTGTGATAAAATTCAATTTCATGATTGAGATTCCCCCTCCATTGAGGGGATGTATAAATATTTTTAGTTTTTGGATTATGATTAGATGTATGAAGTATATTAAAACTATGAAAGCATGATGAATATGGCGAAGGATATTGTGACACGTTTTGCTCTTGCAGTTAATGACATTTATTGTTAACTATCAGGTAAATAAGCATGCGATGTTGGTTATACTCACTCCGCCCATAAGGAAAATAGTCCATTTTTCCAATTTGATACATGCAAAAAATTAGTCATTACCCCACAATATATTATCTTAGGTGGTGTGTTATATATTGCTAACTCGCCTCTAAATTGCTAACTACAACTAAATAGTAGACATTGGATCATGAAATCAAGGCACAAAATCATCCATTCATGAGTATCAATACAATGCAAAAAATAAATAAATTCCATTAGCGATATTAATGTCAATTAACCAAAAATTAGTTATAACCAAATTTCAAAACTATCCAAAAATTTTAAATGATTATAATTATTCCAATTTAAATTATTTTTTTACACAACTTATATCAAATTAAAGATAATTTTATAAGGCACTTGCATATGTTTCGATGTCAAAATTTGAATTTTTTTTTTCTTTCTAATTTTTGTATTTTTCAAAAGCAACTTAATATCGATGTAGCTATCATAATATGTAAATATAATACATATACAATGTCAATGCTAAATTGTGTTGACATATTCAATGAATAGTCACTACAAAAATAAAACGTTCATTAGTGACGGTGGAAAACCGCTCAAGAACTAGTGACGGATGAATGACTGAAATTCCCCAGTCACTAATTAGTACTACCTGCGTCCCACATTAAGTGTAGCATTTAGTGTGGGCACGGATTTTAAGAAATGTAAAGAAAAGTGAGTTGAATAAGTTAGTGGATTATGGGTCCCACTTATATATATTAGTTTTATAATAAAATGTGAGTAGAATTGGTTGGTGGAATGTGAGGTCTATTTCCGTCACTAAAAATTTTTAGTGACAAGTTTGTTATTCACGGCTCCGTCAGTACTTTATCTGTCAATAACCGTGTTCAGAGAAGAAATTTTGCTGATTAGTGACGGATAATTTCCGTTACTAAATTACGAGTTTTTTTTGTAGTGAGTATTGATATGTTTAATACGCTATATTGACATTTTGATCCAAAACCTTATATTTGATAGTTTTCTTATCTTTTTAAATTTAAATAATAATTAAACGAAATTACACATGGTGATTTATAGATCACTAATTCTCTACCAATCTTATGGTTCTAAATTAGTTGTAGCTAATAATTAAAGGTTTAATTAACAATTGATCACTCCCATTACCTTCAGTGTATTGATTTTTTTACCCATTCACCAGACAACCACTTTCTCCGATCACATGTACACCAACCACTTTCATTGAAATAAGTGTCATGCTTATTTTTTGGGGAAGGAGGGGGTATCTTTTTATCGTGTACGTATTTCTCTTTGTAATAAGATCATTCTTGAATTTGGACAGGATTTTGAGATATCCTTGGAAAGGCTTTGGAGGAGGGAGACAATGCACAATCTTGTGAAAGAAGCAACATGCATTGATTTTGCCAAGTTTGGTGTTGACCACACCTCTGCCAAAGAAGTTGCTCGCAGACGCTCAACACTGGTGTCGATAATAAGGACAAAAGTTCAATAGAAGCATGTCCATCTGTTGGTCATGTTCTCAATGAGGTTAATCATCATATTTGTCATACCCCAACTCTTATGACTTATGCACTTACTATAAATAAATTCAAATTTTCAAAAGCACACATATTATATAATTTCAAAAATCAATATTTATCAAGTACATATTTCAGAACATTCTAACAGTAATGAGACTCTCTCACCACTCTATATACTATACAGTTATCTACATGCAAAAATGATGAGGAGGAGAAGTTGCCAAAATGCGTCAGCCGCCGACCCTGATAACATGTGGAGTTCCTATGACCCATGTCAACGAATAATTTCACTGATATCTTATTCCTGAAAAATATTAGTGGTTTATATGAGCCACAACTCAGTGTATATAAACCTTACCTTTAATTCCACATCCCAGATATTAATATATTCTTTAACCAATATATATAACAATAACCAACAAATATTAGAAACAATTTCATATACATATGCATATGCCACTCTGTTCAGTTTATTATTCTGTGACAAATCAAGCCTGACATCTGCCCGGGATTCCATTGTATCTGACCCGAAGGTCTCATTGCCATTGTACATATATATATATGACCCGAAGGTCCATTGCCATGTATAATATGACCCGGGGGTCCCATTGCCATTGTATACATATATATGACCCGAAGGTCCATTGCCATTGTATATATTTGACCCGTAGGTCCATTGCCATTGTATATGACCCGTAGGTCCATTGCCATTGAAATCAGACCCAGGGCATGACTGTCACAGATCCTCTTTAATCAATGATTCATGTAATTCTAATGTCATATGAAAACATATCAGTTGCATCTTTCTATCATATAATTTATTTACAATATATAAAATATCTCCATTACACCAATCACATATCCATACCACATTTCACATCAATATCAAATAACACATAACCATTTAGTCTCATATCATATAATTCAAATATTCTCTCCAATTTAACACATAACAATCAATCACATAAAATATGGAAAATTAAAAGCGTGATTTATATACACCTGATTAAGATAGATAATTTGATTGAGTACTCGTTCGGGTGTCTCACTCATAGCCTTGATCCTCTAAGACTCACTATTTTCTCTACTATTTTCTTCATCTTTCTCGACTATTTTCTCTATGCTCTTCATTCTCTTTCTTTTCTTTTCTTTCTCCCTCTAACTCTCGATTTTATTTCCTCCACCCCTTTTTACTATTGAAAACTAAGAGCATATATATCTTATTAAGTGAGATTGCCCTTTTATAAAATATAAGACCGACTTAGTAGGAATAGTTTAATATATTTTGTTTTATTTCTTTTTTTAAGATTATCTATTAAATTATTAGTTTGTATTGCACACTAATTAATAAATATGCATACGTAAACATCTACCAAATGTCATCAAATTTACAAAAGAAGTGTATTCAGCATACACGTGTGTATACACATATTTTCATGTACAAATCTTTTAACTAACCACTTATATATATATATAATATTATAACTAATAACTTGGATAACTAATTATACATATCCAAATTATATTAAGATAATTAAGTAATATTAAATTTAAAATTATTCAATTAATATGTCTATATATAATACGAATGATAAGTGAAATAAATAATTATGCAAATGATAGAATTCTGGGTTAGGGATGTCACAATTCTTCCCCTCTTTAAGAATTTTGTCCGCAAAATTCATTATTCTAATTTGACGTACTTAATGAAATTGCTAACCCGTAAACAGATGTGGATAGTTCTTTCTCATCTTTTCCTCTGTTTCCCAAATCGCCTCTTCGACTCCGTAATTTTGTCAAATAACTGTTACCATAGGAATATCTTTTCTTCGCAATTGTTTTATCTGGCGGTCCACTATAATGACATGTTCTTCTATATAACTCAAATTTTCAGAAATCTGTATATCAGAATCTTTCAAAACATGCGAAGGATCAGATCGATAAAAGCCGAATCCTACTGACATAGAAAATATTATGAATCTGTGCCAACTCTGGAGGTAATGTTAACCTATATGCCAATGGTCCAACTCTTTCGACAATATCATACGGCCCAATATAACGAAAACTCAACTTACCTTTTTGTCCGAATCGCATGACTCCTTTCTGAGGTGAAACTCACAAAAATACTTTATCAAGACTGAGATAGTAAATCGCGGATCTCTGACAATATATAAGATACTAGAATACCATATAAGTGTTCCTGCAGATAATGATGCCAAATTTTCAAAGCAAAATAATGTCGCTAATAACAGATTTTTGAACAGAATAAGAAACTTCAATTGAATAATAATCGAGAAACATTTCCAGTTGAAAACCAGTTCAATCTTTTGTAGATCCAATTCTATTCCACGACCTGACACCACGTGTCCCAACAATACCACATGTTCTAGCAAAAACTCACATTTACTCAACCTTGCAATAATCTGTTTATCTCGCAGAACTTGTAATACTGACTGCAAGTGATTAACATGCCCATCTGTACTTTATGAATATAATAGTAAGTCAATAGAAATAATCACTAACGGATCTTGGAATAGTTGAGAGAATTTGTTCATCAATGCCATAAATAATTGTAGATGCAATAGTTTATTCGAAAGGCATAACCAAAACTCATAATGGTCGTACTGAGTTCAAAATGGTGTCTCTGCAATATTCTCTTTAGCTATCTTCAACTGATGAGATCTTGATCGAAAATCAGTACTCGAAAACAGTTGCATACCTTGAAATTGATCAAATAAGTCTTCTATTCTCGGTAATAGATATTTATTCTTCATTGTCACTCGATTCGACTTCCAATAGTATATATAATGTCGCAGTGTATCATCTTTCTTCTTCAAAAATAATATTGGTGCTCTTCAAGGTAAAACATTAAGTCATACATATCTCTGACAACTCTTGTAACTGTTTCTTCAACTCTTGAAACTCTAATGAAGACGGTTGATAAATATAAATAAAAATAAATGCAGTGCTCAATAGAGAAATATGTCTCCTAATAAGGTGAAAATCCAGATAAATCTGCACTTCCCATAAATCAAAAAGCGATCTAGATAATATAAGAAAACCTGGAACAATATATTGATTACGGTAAAATATCACTCGATCCCGTCTCGATGATTATATTACCATTTCTTTTACTTGACAAGCTACCTTGGTTCGATGAAGTGAAAACCAATCTATACCCATAATAATATCAAAACTTGTGTATGAATAAGAGAATCAATATCCGCTGGCAGCTCAACTGAATTAACTCGCAACACGTTCTCTAGAAAACCGTGTATATTGAAATAATGCCAGCTCATAATCAACAAACATAGTTCCTTGATTAAAGACAAAACCTTCTCTGCTTCTTATCACAATACACTTCTTTGCATATATTTAGCATTGAGTTCTCTAGAAAAATCGTCTGAACTGAATACCAGAATACCAGAGGTTGTATCATAGCTTGTGGGACTGTTTCCCACCAAGAGTAAGTATTGCTTCAAAGAAGAGATACCCTATAATCAAAACCTTCTTCTGACATACAACTCATCTGATTGAACACCGGTTCTATCACTTTTAACTATATCCCAGCCTCAGTCAGATTAGTCCCATAAAATCAACAACTTCTACTTTTCCGAGCTCTTTAAATTTTCTACCTCTTTACCTCATCATTGGTCCATGTACTCTTTGTTCTAAAAGCCTGGGTAATCCCCATATGATGCAACATGTATATGAGATGTTTCTACAATTAATTGATGATGCAGGGCGGCTGACCCTTCTCTCCTCAATGACACATGTTTATGATAATTGAAATGCAAATGAAACTTCCAACCGAAATGCATCATATGATATTCATGAATGACATGTCCCAGCGGGATTCTATCCCCGCTCTGATACCACCTAAACTGTCACACCCCAACCCTTATGACTTATACACTTACTATAAATAAATTCAAATTTTCAAAAGCACACATATTATATAATTTCAAAAATCAACATTTATCAAGTACATATTTCAAAACATTCTAAACAGTAGTGAGACCCTCTCACCACTCTATATACTATACATTTATCTACATGCAAAAATGATGAGGAGGAGAAGGTTGCCAAAATGCGTCTCTCTTCATTAACTCACAAAACAACACCGCATAAAATCCCGTGCCGATTCTCGAATGTTGCATTTTAAGTGGGACGGAGGGAGTAGTGGTTTATATGAGCCACAACTCAGTGTATATAAACCTTACCTTTAATTCCACATCCCAGATATCAATATATTCTTTAACCAATATATATAACAATAACCAACAAATATTAGAAACAATTTCATATACATATGCATATGCCACTCTGTTTAGTTTATTATTCTGTGACAAATCAAGCCTGACATCTGCCCGGGATTCCATTGTATCTGACCCGAAGGTCTCATTGCCATTGTACATATATATATGACCCGAAGGTCCATTGCCATTGTATAATATGACCCGGAGGTCCCATTGCCATTGTATACATATATATATATATATATATATGACCCGAAGGTCCATTGCCATTGTATATATTTGACCCGTAGGTCCATTGCCATTGATATCAGACCCAAGGCATGACTGTCACAGATCCTCTTTAATCAATGATTCATGTAATTCTAATGTCATATGAAAACATATCAGTTGCATCTTTCTATCATATAATTTATTTACAATATATAAAATATCTCCATTACACCAATCACATATCCATACCACATTTCACATCAATATCAAATAACACATAACCATTTAGTCTTATATCATATAATTCAAATATTCTCTCCAATTTAACACATAGCAATCAATCACATAAAATATGGAAAATTAAAAGTGTGATTTATATACATCTGATTAAGATAGATAATTTGATTGAGTACTCGTTCGGGTGTCTCACTCATAGCCTTGATCCTCTAAGACTCACTATTTTCTCTACTATTTTCTTCATCTTTCTCGTCTATTTTCTCTACGCTCTTCCTTCTCTTTCTTTTCTTTTCTTTCTCCCTCTAACTCTCGATTTTATTTCCCCCGCCCCTTTTTACTATTGAAAACTAAGAGCATATATATCTTATTAAGTGGGATTGCCCTTTTATAAAATATAAGACCGACTTAGTAGGAATAGTTTAATATATTTTGTTTTATTTCTTTTTTTTTAAGATTATCTATTAAATTATTAGTTTGTACTGCACAATAATTAATAAATATGCATAGGTAAACATCTACCAAATGTCATCAAATTTACAAATTAGTGTGCTAACTAATTTACAGTAATAACTAATAACTTTCAATTTTGTGTATTAAAAATATCAACACAAAGATATAATTATATCAATACAACATGTAAAATTTAAATATCAACACAGAGACATAAGTTTATCAGTACAAGAAAATTGATAAATTTATGCCTCTGTATTGATATTTTTTACATACAAAGTTGATATTAGTTATTAGTTATTACTGTAACTTAGTTAGTATTTGATCACACACCTATATATATATATTATAACTAATAACTTGGATAATTAATTATACATATCTAAATTATATTAAGATAACGAAGTAATATTAAATTTAAAATTATTCAATTAATATGTCTATATATAATACGAATGATAAGTGAAATAAATAATTATGCAAATGATAGAATTCTGGGTTAGGGATGTCACAATATTAATCATTATTAACTATTGCAAGAGGTTCTCTATATTAAACTGAGCACAAAATCTTTTTTGTTTTGCAGATATTTGAGTTGGTAGTAGAACCAAGCTTATTGCAACCAGCTTTTGTGCTGGATTACTGATGCACTTTTTATTTGCACTATAAATACCTGCAAGTATACAGAGTAGGTATAGTATAGCAAAAGGTTAGTACCGGGTATCGAACACGGGGAAGATGTACACAAAGTGTCTATCTTCTACTAGAACTCAATTACTATCTGGAGAAACAAGAATTTTTGGAAAATTTTGAAAACCAGTAAATATTAAAAACGGTAAACAACTAAATGCAAGCAAATCACGGAGAGAAAAATATAGAGATAAGGGAATTCCAGGGATGTGCTTTCACTTTTATGGTTATACAAATTCCAA
>NC_062967.1:25555621-25572303 GCF_023119035.1 Salvia hispanica | reverse complement strand
CATGCGATACAAACGTTGATTACTAACATTAGGGTTGTCAATCCTAACACGTAACTCCAAAAGCTCCTAAGACCCTTGAAAAGTCCTCACTCTCAATTAACAGCTTGCCGTTTTAAAGGAAGCTAACTGTAGTGTCTACTAAGTGGATCTAACTCGCTAGAACTCTGTCACAGTTATGAAGCAAGTTGTATTGAATCATACATAATTGTGTCACTCAATTATGAAGCATCATGATTAACTTAGGGAAGAAACAAAGTAAAAACAAAACGGATATTAAATAGAAAACGGAATTGTATAACCAAAGTTGCTACTAACACATCCCTAGAATCCTATGAGTTTAGTTACACATGACCGAATAAACTAAAAACATAGATTGAAGGGAAAACAATTTGAACATAAAACTAAAGCAAATAAAACCCGTAGGTTGAATCCTTGTTGTTCTTGATGTTCTTGAAATCCTTCTCCAACTCCTTGCACAATTGAAGTACTCTAGCTTTTGATCTCTATGAATGTGTTCTTGTTGTATGAAAAACTCTTTTTGATGAAGCTTGAGGTCCTATTTATAGGGGAAGATTATTCCTCATCATAGAAGGAAAAGATCTTCAAAGTTTGGTAAATCTTGGAGCAAATCTAGGGCTGGTCGGATTCGCCGCCTTCCTCCGGCGGGCCGCCGCACCTTGGCCGGCGGTCGCCGCGTTGGAGTCCAGAGACTCTCGACCCTTCGGTGGCGGGACCGCCACATGTCCTCCGCGGTCGCCGGGCGAGACTCTTCTCCTAGCGTAAATTTCCGAGGCGGGCCGCCACATAGCTCTGACCGCCGGGCGCCGGCGGTCGCCGTACAATTTCGCGGCGGTCGGCGGTCGCCGTCTGACTCCAGATTTCCAGACTATGCATTTTTACTCCCCTTTTCGGCTCAAATATGCACATTTCTCACAAAACACGTCAAAATACCAAAATGTATAGAATATGCAAATAATGGACATGTAGAGTGATTTTGATAACAAAAACGGACCAAATAATGGCCTTAAAACAGTGCAAAATCCGGGCGTATCAATTACCCCTCGAAGTATCACCATTGGCCAAACCACATGGATGCTTAAGCATAATCCACATATTGTTTTACTATTTAAATGTTGTTTGGGATAAATGTTTGCGAATGTTATTGGTTGCACATGGTAAAGCATTACCGTACTTTGGAGTACTTACTCTTCGTGCGACCTTCAGACATGCAGGCTTGACGGAGAGATTTCAACTCTTCGTTTGTGGTGGAGAGCTGACCAATGCATTCTCAAAACTGGTGAAGATTTGGATCAGGTACAACAGCTATGAGAATTCTTCAGGCTTTATCTCCATCATTGTTTATTATAGTAGTAATTAATTAGAAATGTGGTTGCAGAAAGAGTGGCGGGAAGAGAAAGTGAGACAGCATAAGAAAAAGAAGACCTCTATGGTTTCTGAATATGAAAGAAAGAAACAATAAGAAGATGCATACGATGAGAATCTTGACGACGATTATTTAACAACGCTCGAGTATGGGAAGCCTCCGGCTTATGGAATGGTACGCTTCTTTTGAATTTTCCCTTTAGTGTTGCCAAAATGATGATAATGAAGTGTTGAGGTATCATGTGTTTCAGAGATCGGCATTGACATGCTCTTGATGCTGTTGACGAACTCTACCAACATTTCATCAATGTCAAACGTATTCTTATTAAGATCAATAAACTCAATCATACCGTTCATTGTGACATGTGGCTGAACAAGGTCAACTTAATGTTGAAGTATTATGATTTGTTTGCGACCCATAAATTCCGAAGTAGCTAAATCTCCTGATGTACGACGTTGAGAAAATTCTTCATTGACAACTATTAAAAGCAACAATGCATCAATAGTGTTGGCCTGGGCTGGGCTGAGGAGTTTAATCAGGCTCCAATTGGGTTGTTTTTTAAACCCAGAACCGGCCCGGGCCCAGGACCATCTGAAGCCCGGCCCAGGCCCAGGACCGGCCTAGGCCCAGACCCAGCCCAGGCCCGGCCCAACTTATGTATTTGCCTTATAAGTTATTTTCATACTAGTATCTTTTAAACTATATATAAGCCTATACAAACTAAATCCCCAAAACTATATTAGTACCATGGAGATTTAAATATAACATTTTGAAATTACAATTTTTCATGATTACCATTAGTTATAGGAGATTCATTTTTACCTAATTTCTTTCTTCACAGTATAGTAGATTGAGTACTAAAATTACTTTGCATAATTATAGAGGTTAATTCTTCCATGATTATAGTGATGAAATAGTTAAATTTTTTAGGTGTATGTATACATATATATATAGTAGATGTGTATCATAATATGTATATGTTACAATAGGTCCATGATCAATTGAGATTTTTTAGGGTAATTGAGAAATGAGATGCAATATCAGCCACTCATTTTTATTAAATGAGTGGTCTAGATTTTGCCACACAAAAAATATTTTTAGATTAATTTATTATGAAAGGGTATAATGGTCATTTCGTGTTTTAATTAGGTTCTTCATCTTCACCAAAAACCCCCAATCCATCTCCCAGTCGCCCTCCACCATCTCCGCCATCAAAGTCCTGAAATCCAGGAACGGATCCCTCGAATTCATCGCCGCCACCAACGCCATGCTGCCGCCGCGCTCTGATTCTCTACCTCCGCCGCCTGATTCTGCCTCCGCCAGCGCGAAACTCGTCGTGCTGGGCTCGAAGAAGAGGCTCTCCCGGTCTTCGTCACCCTCCTCGATCAGGTGGTCTAATTGAGATCGATTAGTTGACATGCTCGTTCTGGCAGACATTGATCCAAACTCACCACCTCCATTCCACCACCTCCGATTCCAATCATGGACGCCGTATCAGAATGGGGAAACACTCCTCTCGCCGCCGTGGACCCCGAGATCCACGACCTCATCGAGAAGGAGAAGCGCCGCCAGTGCCGCGGCATCGAGCTCATCGCCTTCGAGAATTTCACCTCCTTCGTCGTGATTGAAGCTCTCGGCAGTGCGCTCACCAACAAGTACTCCGAGGGCATGCCTGCAACCGCTACTATGGCGGCAACGAGTACATCGACCAGATCGAGAACCTCACCCGCTCGCGCGCCCTCCAGGCCTACCGCCTCGACCCGGCCAGTTGGGGCGTCAATGTCCAGCCCTACAGCGGCTCACCGGCGAACTTCGCCGCCTACACGACGGTTCTCAACACGCACGACCGGATCTGCCATCCGGCGGCCATCTCACGCACTGGTACTACACCTCCGGCGGTAAGAAGATCAGCGCCACCTCGATCTACTTCGAGATCTTGCCGTACAAGGTTGATTCGAAGACCGGCTACATTGATTACGATAGGTTGGAGGAGAAGGCGCTTGACTTCAGGCCTAAGTTGATTATCTGCGGAGGGAGTGCTTACCCTAGGGATTGGGATTACAAGAGGTTCAGATCGGTTGTTGATAAGTGCGGCGCGCTTCTGCTCTGCGATATGGCGCACATTAGCGGCCTCATTGCTGCTCAGGTGCGTAAACATTCGATCTCGATCTGACTTAGTTGTTCATAACTTTACGGTTCAATTTGCTCTGCATATACATTTGCATTTTGTGTTGTGGAATCTGAGTTCTGCGCACTTTCATTGGTGCTTCAGTTGCAAGTATGTTTTATTTAGAGTAATAGAATCTGCGTAATGTTGTTAATTACAACTGGTGATGGAGTTTGTATTGTGGAATCAGAGATATGTGCATTTTCAAATTTCAATGGTTCTTTAGTTGCATGTATATGTTCGATTTAGACGAAATACTCAATATACTAATAGATCTGCATAATGCTGTTAATTACAACTGCTGATGGAGTTTGGATATGCATGTTAATTTTATTTCGTGCTTTTGCCTCAAGTCTTTTTGTTAGTATTGTTGATTCTTGCTATTGTTGATTGTTATAGGAAACGACTGATCCATTTGAGTACTGCGACTTGGTATATTGACAGATCGAAGATGTGATCTACTTCGTGGTGTTCTACTTCCGCGAGCATCACTCTGTGGTGTTCTACTTCTCCAGCAAGGAAAAGGGGAGCCGATCGGATCGAATCATCTGCTCAACAAATTCATCAACGGATTGGGTGAATATCGCTACAACCGATTCAAAATCGTGAATAAAATCGTGAAAGAACCGAGGATTCTGAAGAAGGCGGTGGGGAGATACTCGGTGTGTCTGCTCGGCAAGGCTGTGAACTGCTGCTACCACCGAGGAGCAGATTATCTGGAAATCGATGTCGACATCGGCAGCTCCACCGTCGCCTCCGCGATTTTGCGGCTAGCGTGAGGGTGCGTAAAGGCGGCTACAGTGGATTTGGGGTTCTGAGTGGAGGGGCAGACGGAGGACGAGCTGCCGGAGAAACTATTTTTGCGCGCGGTGAGGATCTTCCAGATGGAGATGAGATCGGCGAATTTTGTAGATGTCGCCACGCCGTTGCCGGTAACCAGTAATAAAGTCTTCCCCGTCAATAGTGATAAACATTGGTTTTATTTCATTTTTCCTTCAATTTGAGGTGGTAATTAAGCTTCTAAAAGTTTGATGATTTTTGTTCCAATCTGCAATGACAATTGTTGAATGTTAATATTAATTCTATGGATTCGATTTCTCTAAAATCGAAAGCAAATTGCAATTAATTTTTGAAATATATGGATGTAGTTTTTAATTCGATTGTGTTGCTGGAATTTTTGAGTTGTGTAGATAAGGTGTTTGTGATATTGCCTAAAATATTATTGTTGACATAAATTATATAAGTTGTTGACATGAAAATGTTTATTTTTGACATGAATTATATAGCTCGTTGACATAATAACGTTTGTTATTGACATGAATTATATAGTTCGTTGACATAAATTTTATGAAAATTGTTGTTGACATAAATTATATAGCTCGTTGACATAATAACGTTTGTTATTGACATGAATTATATATTTCGTTGACATAAATTTTATGAAAATTGTTGTTGACATAAATTATATGTTGACATGAATTTTATGTAAAAAGTTGTTGTTGACATAAATAATATACGTCGTTGACATGAAAATATTTGTCGTTGACATTAATTATTTGTGAAATGTTATTGTTGACATAATAGTTGACATAAATAAAGTTTGTTGTTGACATCGTAGTTGACATAAATAAAGTTTCTTGTTGACATCGTAGTTGACATAAATAACGTTTGTTATTGACATGAATTATATAGCTTGTTGACATAATAACGTTTGTTATTGACATGAATTATATAAGTCGTTGGCATAAATTTTATGAAAAATGTTGTTGACGTAAATTATATGTAAAACATTGTTGTTGACATGAATTATATGTAAAACGTTGTTGTTGACATAAATAATATACATCGTTGACATGAAAATATTTGTCGTTGACATCGTAGTTGACATGAATAATGTTTGTTGTTGACATCGTAGTTGATATGTGAATTATAAGTATTATTTGTTAGTTGTTGACATTTTAATACAAGTTGTTGACATTCGATATTCTCGGTATTGATATGTGAATAGTAAGTGTTATTTGTTAGTTGTTGACATTTTAATACGAGTTGTTGACATTCGATATTCTCGGTATTGATATGTGAATTGTAAGTGTTATTTGTTAGTTGTTGACATTTTAATACGAGTTGTTGACATTCGATATTCTCGGTATTGATATGTGAATTGTAAGTGTTATTTGTTAGTTGTTGATATTTTAATACGAGTTGTTGACATTCGATATTCTCGGTAATGATATGTGAATTATAAGTGTTATTTGTTAGTTGTTGACATTTTAATACGAGTTGTTGACATTCGATATTGATATTGAAGATTTGAATGTTGAAGATTTGAAGATTTGAAGATTTGAAGATTTGAATGTTGAAGAAGATTTGAAGATTTGAATGTTGAAGAATTGAAGATTTAAAGATTTGAAGATTTGAATGTTGAAGATTTGAAGATTTGAATGTTGAAGAAGATTTGAAGATTTGAAGATTTGAACGTTGCAGAATTGAAGATTTGAAGACTTAAGAAAATGATTTCAAATGTATTTTATTTTTGTCCTCTATATTATTAATGAAAAGACAATTATACCCTCTTGTTGACATAATGTGATAGTTGTTGACATTAAATTAATCTTGTAAATTAGTGCCTGAGATTGCATCTCATTTCTCAATTATGCCCAAAAATCTCATCCTAGCAAGACCCTGTTACAATATGTATATAGCAGATCGTTATTTTAGTAGATCTCTCTTAAATCCTGATTTTGTGGGATTATATATAATTATATGGTATTTGCATATATCCTATACCTATATATCCATATATGACACGATCACATGCTAATATTGAGGGTTAATTATGCATGTGTTAATTATGGAACATCTTTTTTTAGTTCCAATTAATTTTTCAATTAATCTTTCCATGATTTAGCCATTTCCCTATATTCAATATATATTTTCATTCTCTACTCCCAATATTCCATAATTCCAATTAATATTTCCATGACTTTAGTTCCAATTAATCTTTGACTTTAACCGTTTCCTTCTAAATAGTGTATTTTAGTTTCTTGATTCCTAAATTTATGGGATTATGTAAATCAATAAATTAATAGGTAAACAAGTTACTTCTTCCATTTTTAATTTTTAACCTTCACGAACTACTTAACAAAAATTATAGATTGACAGTATGTAATTTTGTAACTAAAGCATGCATTAAATTAAGCCCAGGCCCAGCCCGGCCCGACCCATTTACTTACTGGGCTCGGGCTGGGCTGGGCCCATCCATGTC
This sequence comes from Salvia hispanica, assembly GCF_023119035.1. Taxonomy (NCBI): domain Eukaryota; kingdom Viridiplantae; phylum Streptophyta; class Magnoliopsida; order Lamiales; family Lamiaceae; genus Salvia; species Salvia hispanica. Next base: position 25,565,487 of record NC_062967.1, on the reverse strand, counting down.
AACCAAAACCCAGGCCTGGCCCGGACCGTTTCAGACGTGGGCCTGGGCCGGGCTGGGCTCAAATGTTGTCGGGCCTCACCGGGCCCGGGCCACTTGACATCTCTAACTGGAACAATATGATGATTTAACCTTGGGTTGGGGTAACAATGATGTGCATACCAAATTTCGTTATAGTATACCGAATTTCGGTACAATATACCGGAATGAGGTACGGTATCGGTATGAAAATTCTCCATACCAAAAATAAAGTATACCGAAGTTCGGTAAAATTTTGGTAAGGTAAAGGTATGACTTTTTCACATATCGAATTTTCGGTATGGTATATGATATGGTGATTTCGATAAGGTATACCGTACGGTTGTTTGTGTAAATCGTATATATTTTGGGGAAAAATAATCTATAAAACTGATTGACATTATTCGTTGTGCATTAATTGGATATAGATAGTTACTTTCTACGTCCGCTATTAGGAGTTCCATTTCTTGGCGGCACGGGTTTTAAGAAATGTTAAAAAAAGTGGGTGGAAAAAATTTAGTGGAATAGGATCCCACTTGTGTATATTAGTTTTAAATGAAATGTGAGTGAAATGAGTTAGTGGAAGGTGAGACCCTATTACCATTTATGGTAAAAGTGAACCGGGACTCCTATTTGCAGACGAAGGGAGTGTATAAAAAGCTAAAAATTTGGAAAAATAAAAAAGACGCGAAAGAAACACAACTCATGAGTCGTATTGGAGGCCAAAGAAACGACTAGTGTCATCGCAGTGGGATGAGCCACTCGAAATGGGTTACGGGCAAGGGAGAAGAGCCATTGTTGCGGATGCTCGGGCTCAACGCTATCAAAAAAGCTCACGTGTTTAGGCTATCCAAGTAGAAGAGGTTATGTTGCTGAAAATTGATGCTTGCACTTAACTCGTAAAAGTGGCCCACCAGATCAAAGTCCATTTATCTCTATGTCCAAAAAAAAAAAAAATTGGGCCGGGCTGTTACAACTTTTTCATTAAAGAGAGCAATTATATTGCTACTACAAGCCTTCTTTTAGTTTCTACTGTATAACAATTCATTCAATAATAATTAAAATATTTATAATCTGATTTAGGATAAATCCTCCTTTAGTCGACCTCAATTTACTTGAATATTTACACAAAACAAATACTACTACTAGGTTCACCAAAAATGAATATTTACACAAAACAAATACTACTACTAGGTTCACCAAAAACCCACCTTCCTACACTCACAACTGCCCCTTCCTTCACAAAACTATCAATCAAATTATTATTAAAAATGTTTTTATTCGTATAATATAGTCGAATTATTAGTATTATATGTGGATCACTGTGCAAAAGCTCAGCATCACAAAAAAATTATTATTTTAATATTCGAAATTCAAAACAAATTGTCACACGCCTAGAGAAATCAAGTGTAGTCGAAACTTGGAATCATGATAAGGAGCGGCTTCCACTAGAAGCTACATTATTGATGCAAATCATAGCCTAGCTGTTTATATAGTTGCAAATAAACAAACAATTAATTAAAGTTTTCAGAGGCATGTATATGATTGGATCGTGCTAACAATTTGGAGTGGCAAAGTAGGATGCTAATTAGTACTACATCCTAGTGGGAAAATAATTAATCAATATTTAATGCGGCGTGGTATCATGTGTCAATCATATTCTCATTTCATTTGATTGGTTCCAACCCAAGTTTATCAATTTCATGATTTACATACACATGATATATACTGCACAAAATCTGAAAAAGCTCCATTCATGTTAGCAAATAATTGGTGCCACTTCAAGTTTTGGAATGGATGTATCAATTATAAATGACTGTTGTTTGTATACGAAATAAAGTTTTGTTTTAGATCATTGTAATTAAAAGTCTCATATCACAATTTGTATTTTTTTGGTAATAATCTCTGCATTCCACTAAATGATTGACCTACATTCTATTGTAAAATTAATAATATAAGAATAGTTTTCACATTTTAATAACTTTCCAATTATTTCATCTTAGCATTGAGTCAAAGTTAGATTTCACACTACAGACGGAAGGAGTACTATTATTTTTCTCTAACCAATATACGATTTATATTCTTGCTTCTCAGTCTAGATCACACAGAAGTAGTTACTTTTCTAATATAAATATTTATTTATTTGAATGAAGAGAAACCTAAATATGGCTATGCATTGCCACCCATGACTCATGAAACATACAAAGGAAGTAAGTCAAATTAGAAAATATATTATAAGACGCACATTAACATTAATTAAACAAAATAAATCTAAAAGAATTTATGTCATATTTCAAAATAATTAAAATACCAACATTATACAATTACACAACTAATCATCCTTAATCATGGAACATGTCAAAATTTAGATACACATTTTAATACTAATAGCATTGACTATAAGTATATAAACTGAAAAAATGTACTAGTACTGTACTTGTATAAAGTCTAATGCAGGAATTCTTGTGGAGTGGAGTACCATTTTGTGCTGGTTAATCAGCCAAATTATATGACATATTCTATGTGGATCACTATTCTAAGATATATATAGCTATTTAATCCACGTAAAGTCCACATAAGGAGTGATTATCACAAGGCCAAAGGATTCGGGTTAGAACCCACCGTGATCCAACCTTTAAAAAGTCCGACATATAGGAATCACATTAATTTAGCAAGAATTATCAATCGCGGAAAATTCCAAACTACACCACAGTTCATAATCGTTACACGATCAAATTTTAAGTTGGAAAAAAAATTCAAGATTCAGCCAAAGTTCATGATATTAGCAACCAAATTCTCCAAATATAAAACCATAAAATTCGAATTGTTAGTTTAATGAAAAGTTGGTGATCTATTTGCCTTAACCCTACCTCTATTTAACAGTTCAATCACACTCCCCATACCTACAATCTCTCTCTCTCTCTCTCTCATTACCAAAAACCTAGCTTTCACACATCTGAAACCCTAAAAAACTGAAAAAAAAAGCATGAAAATGTCATCTGAATTCCTCTTCTTCTTCATCTTTCCCCACTCCTCACCTCTCCACCTCCTATGGCTCCTCCTCCTCACCGCAGTTTTCGGCCTCTGGCTAACCCCAGGCGGCCTCGCGTGGGCCAAATCCCGCACCCGCCCCGCCATTCCCGGGCCCTCCGGCCTCCCCCTCCTCGGCCTCGCCCCCGCCTTCGCAAGCCCCCTCACCCACCAAGTCCTCGCATCCCTCTCCAAAACCCTCGACGCCACGTCCCTCATGGCCTTCTCCGTGGGGTCCACACGCCTCGTCGTCGCCAGCAGCCCCGGCACCGCCCGGGAGATCCTCACCAGCCCGGCCTTCTCCGACCGCCCGGTGAAAGAGTCGGCCCGGGAGCTCCTCTTCCACCGGGCCATGGGGTTCGCGCCGTGCGGGGACTACTGGAGGGGGCTCAGGAGGGTCTCGGCGCTCCACCTCTTCAGCCCGCGGCGGCTGGCGGCGTTCGAGAGCATGAGAAGGGAGATAGGGCTGGAGATGATGGAGAAGATTGCAAGAGAAAATGGTGGGGTTGAGGTGAGGAGTGTGTTGCATTTTGGTGCATTGAAGAATGTGATGATGAGTGTGTTTGGGAAATGGGATGATGGTGGTGATGTTATGGAGTTGGAGGGGTTGGTGAGGGAAGGGTATGAGGTGTTGGGGGTGTTCAATTGGAGTGATCATTTTCCTGTTTTGGGGTGGATGGATTTGCAGGGGGTGAGGAGGAGGAGTAGGGATTTGGGGGAGAGGGTAGGGGTTTTTGTGGGGAAGATTGTGGAGGAGCATAGGGTCATCAAAAGGGAGGATCATAATCAATGTTTTCTTGATGTTTTGCTTGGTATGGAGGAGAATAGGTTGGATGATTCTGACATGATTGCTCTTCTTTGGGTAAGTTTTCTTTTTTTCTTTCTTGAGTTCCTTTTAGGGATAGTCTAGTGTCGAATGTGGGTATTTCTAGGTCAAAAGAAGAGGTTAGCAAAAATTTCAAATCTGAAAATTCGATTTGAACCAAATTGAAATTTGGAATTCGGATTGGATTTTTTGAATATTCAATTCAGATCGTTCAATTTTTTTTGGAAATTTTGGATGTTCGGATCGAACGGATCGGATAGGATATATTAAAATCCAAAATATGAATATAATATATCATATCTATTGTATTTTCGAATTCTGTTATTAATTTTGTGGAATTTTTTTTTTATCCAGCTTCAGATTTTTCGATATTGATTTTTATTATTTGGATTTTGAATTTTATATTTAGATTTTCGGACAACTCAGAGCGGATTGGATTAATTTTTCATTAAACTTTGGATCTTGAATCGGATTGGGTAAAAATCTGATCCAAAATCCGAATGTTCACTCCTAGTCAAAAGTCTGGTGTTCGAATCTCACAAACATTTTAGTAGTGACTTTGCAGTTGCATCTATTTTTTTTTAAGGTGTGGTTCACTTGTGCGATTTGAATGCTTTTGTGTAGAACGTACATGAGTTTTGTGTCTGAAAAAATTTGGCCGTGGGATCAATTGAGATATTTAAAACTTGCTTGTGTTATATGATAAACCTTAATTTCCCTGAATGAGATTTTCTTGCATTTAAATTTAGTGTTTGGTTCCTTAATTTGTTTCATCTAGATAAATAGGTTTAATAGGTCTTTCATGTTTTGTATCACGATCATTATATTAGGATTATGCATAGCTGTTTCAGATTTGCTTTCTCATCTCACTTATATCTTCTTACAAAAGTAGATTCTTCAAATAGATTCGTGGAAATGGAACATGCCCAATTTAATTCGACCACTTTGCGCCCTGTGACAGCAACAATGTGCTAATCATGTGTGTGGGCCTATATATATTTTCGTTGCTCTAAATAAAAATATAATAATATTTTGGGAAACTTTATGTTTTTTTTTTTCAGGAAATGGTATTTAGGGGAACTGATACCGTTGCAATTCTGTTAGAATGGATTCTTGCAAGAATGATTCTTCATCCGGACATCCAAACCAAGGCCCAACACGAAATCGACACCGCAATCGGCGCGAACGCAACCATAATAACTGATTCCGACCTCGTAAACCTCCCTTACCTCCAAGCCATAGTGAAGGAGACACTCCGGATGCATCCTCCGGGCCCACTCCTCTCATGGGCCCGGCTGGCGATCCATGACACACATGTGGGACAACATTTTGTCCCCGCGGGCACGACTGCCATGGTCAACATGTGGGCCATAGCGAACGATGAGAAGGTGTGGGCCGAGCCCACAAAGTTTAGGCCCGAGAGGTTCATAGAGGAAGATGTTGCCATCATGGGGTCGGATCTCAGATTGGCGCCATTTGGGTCGGGTAGGAGGGTGTGCCCCGGTAAGGCCATGGGACTTGCTACGGTCCATCTTTGGCTGGCGCAGTTGCTTCGTACCTTTAAGTGGAGTGCTTCGAGTGTGGATTTATCGGAATGCTTGAAAATGTCCATGGAGATGAAGCATCCACTGGTTTGCAAAGCTATTCCTCGAGGGTTCTTCAACTAATTTGAATTTGAGCGTCAAGTTATGGTCAAAATTGGAATGATAAGAAAGTCAACGAAAAAAAAGAACCAAAAAAATTGGATGTGAAGGACTATGGTATCGATCTTATTGCATGGTGTTTGTTTGGGAAAATGATGTATATATATGAAAAACAATGTGAGGTTGAGTGTGTGCTTTGGTAATTAGTGAGTATTTGGTTTTTAAATGATGTATTGTCATTTATTTTCTTGCTTGTTTTGGTTTTTTCACGATATTGTCATTGTAATTAATTAATGTCATGAATTATTTCTTGTGGATAAGTATATGATTGGTTTTTTTGGACTTTGGTGATAACATTCCTTATGTTGTGGGACAAACGATCGCAATCTTGAACTAAATTAATGACCATCATTAATTATTTTGGGGGAAACAAATCTTGAAGCTTATGCATAGTTTGGACACATTAATATATGATGTACTCAATCAATCACAGTTACAAAAATATAGAGAAAAAAAGAAGTGATTTTTACAATTATGATTGGTTAATACTACTATGTATCAATATGTTTGAATTATTGAATTTTTATTTATTTATTTATATTATAAATTTTTATTTATTTATGTATGAGTGATGACTAATTGAGACTTGCCCAAAGCATAATATTAAGTATGTATTCAAAGCATGTCATGTTTATCTTTTAGCCTTTGGCCGTTTTGTTCGGTGGAAAAAGTTACTACGAATATGATACTAGATTACTTATTTAATTTTTGATAAGTACCATAGGAAATTATGGGTCATATGATCATTACATGATGTGGTTTCATACGATTGAAGAATATGAATCCGAGTCATATGCTTCTTTTCTAGGGAATATAAGTTGTGCTTGCATAAAGCTTAACCACTTTTACTCCCCCCCTTTTATTGAAAATACAAAATTAAATTTTCATCTAAGTGATGAATCATTCAAACTACCAATTCAATATTCACTGAATTGCATTAGATATATATCAACCAATATAAGAGGGTGATTGTAATGTTTTGCATCTTATCCCATCTTGTCGGAGCGATTCCATGATCGTATTCGACATTAGTTTCCACAAATTCTTTATCATAGTACTACCATATAAAAAGTGAAATTCCAAGATTATTATTCCTCCTTATCGATTAAAATACCCATCATTTTAGGCATATTCCTAGCAAGAATAAAATAAGCACGAGGCGATCTCCTATGGGGACACGTGAGAAATTCTAGCCCATATTTAAACTATTGAATCCAAATTGAGGATTAGTAAACTCTAATTGCGTGAATTAATAAGCACTCTTACATGAAAACATCGTTACAAGATTCCACGTCAAAAAATATTTTGAATAATTATTTACGTTCTACATAAATATGGGATTGTGAAGAACTCTATCAATTTTCGAGGTTGATTCTTTAATTCCCCTATACCAAAAAGAACCTATTTTCTAGGGGAAAAAATCACATTCTCGATAACATATATGAATGCGACTTCCATTTCTTTGTTGGCCAAGAATCAACGTGAACACAACAAATTTGTCACACTCCCAACTGTCCTTGTAAGAGCATCGATAACCTAGGCCACAATTGCGGCCCAGCCCCATGCATTGTGGTTGCCAAGAGGCCATGACCGCATTTGCAGTATGAGACCGAGCATGCTGTGCGGTCTGGCCTCGAATGCGGTTGTGTTGCAGGGCATTGGGCCCCACCACAAACCGAATCATTTATTTGATTGTATTTAGAATTTAAATAATGCAATTTTATGAATAAATTATATATAAGCTTTTATTATTTAATTAATATAATTTTAAAATTGGATAACAATTATAACAAGGATGAAATAAAAAATATTTAAATTGTGGTATGATTGGAATTTGAGTTGTTGATGGCCTAAGAATAAGAATGCATCACAGCCAAAAAAAAAAAAAAGAGAATAAATGACACGAATTAAGATGATATAATCATTTTATTTATGAATTCATTCCCCTATTTTTGCACACAAAATGGTATACATGCTTACTAAACAATGCCAAATATGTCACCTCTTTACTAAATTAAATTAGAAGATATACATATTTTTGGAGAGGTACAAAACAGAATGTGCAGAGACTAGTAGTTTCGTATCCATGCCTCTAGTTTATGTTATAAATGACGAAGAACCAACACACCTCACATCCCCGCCTTCAGACATTGAAGATCTGGAACGAATCAACCACGGTTTTCAGCCTATCTTTCATCTTCTCCCATCTCCTCTCGTTCGCTCCTGTTGTCACCGTATAGAACTTTCCTGCAATTGAATTAGCTCAGCTTTTCAATGTGCTATCATTTTTGGAACGAAGCCTAAAGCATTTGAATTTGAACTATGAGCAAGAACGAAGCCTGCTACGTACCATTGTCAATGCAGACGGTACTCAAAGCATGACGGGTGTAGTTTGGAGCTTTCGCAATGAAGTCAAACGTGTAATACGATTTCCCCTCCACGTCGTGCTGTATGATGAGCTTCGGCTTCCTATAATTGGTAAAAGGACGAATACAAAGACACAATTGTGTGTGTTGTAGACATGAAGCTAAGTAAAAAAAACTTACCTCTGATGCCTCAATCAGCTTTGTTTTCTGAGTAGGAGAAGTGAAGACCTTCTGAATTATAGTTTCGCTAACCTATACGAACAATGTTCGAACGAAAAGTCCACAGTTATACGACAGACAAAGCAAGTAGGAAAATTGCCTTGCAAACCTCCTGTGGGGGGCCAAAATCACGAATATCTTGTTTGGCGCTGGGGATTATATTTACACTAACGCTTTCAAGAGGCTCGATAACATCTTGTAGACCTTGTCTTGTCCTTCCACAGCAACCTCCCAATCCAACCAACACGATAAAATGTGGGTAAGATGGAGGGGAAACATTTGAGGATGAAGTTACGATGTAGCACACCTGTCACCCGAAGGGGTGGGTACAGGAAAGTATATCCGTCCTTCTTATCCGTGACAGCCAAGAATCCCTTCTTTGTTTCTGCAGCAACTGAGCCACATCAACGGCATACTCTTAGCACATCAGCCATAAATCTCAAAGGATATATGCTAACGATGATGGTGGTCAAATTGGATTGAAACGATAAGGACAATGATACAGAAACGTAAGAAAATTAGCCTAACTTTGTTCAACAAGTGTGCCATGAAACAACAATGTATCCACTTCAGAAAGATGATTGACGGAAAGTAAATGTGAAGAGTTTATGGCTATCTTACAAGTTGAAGGTAAGTGATGAAATAAAAACTTACAGCTGATAGATAAGCCATGGAGAACTGATGCTAAAAGTGATTTAAGACGAGAACCTGAGTCGATGAGCTCGGCCACAGTTCATATACCATATCTGCTTCAAGGTAAGGGAAAAACTATGTAAACAGGGCCTCAAAACTTACAACTTTTATACAAGGATTCTATTAAATCTATTAATCAACATAGAAAAGCAAAGGGCGCATTCAATGAAGATATGGAACTAATGTATTAATTTGGGATAAAATGAAGAGTAAGTACTCTACTACCAAAAGCTCCATTTTCAGGCCATCCGCATCTTGTCTCTTAACCGTCTCATTCATGGGCCCCACTGTACTTTTCACCCATCGCTTAACTAAGAGACAACATCTGCATTCCTCAATCTTTTAACCATCTTATCCCTTAACTATTCATTCAATTTCATTTTTTATTTTTATTTCCAACAAATTCAATTAATGAAAACACACTTCATTAAATAAAAGAAAATTACAATTTAAAATCCTAAAAAAGATATAAAAAACACATGATTAAAGAGAGTTTTTTTTATGGTGGATAATTTGTGAGAATGATTTGATATTTATAGAAGTGATTGGGGGCTTAAAAATAGAAAATAAAATTAAAAATTTGAAAAAAAACAGCTATAAAAGGCACTCGCGGGCATCACGGATGAACGGGAGTTCGCCAGCTTGCTCTCCTGAACGAGCTACGGGACTAGATGGCAACGAGATGGGAGGCTGCAGCGCTGTCTCGATGCGGTCTCGTCTCGGAGAGACGAGATCGAGCCCGCATCGAGACGCGATGCGGATGCTCTAAAAGCTTGAATTAGTATGACTCCCAAATCCTCAAATTAAACAGCGGATGCAAATTTTTCTCCCAAAATAGCAATAATTTCTTCAACGCAATGCATAAATTTTACTAATAATCTTGAATTTGAAACTAAAGTAATCAGCCTTAATCCGGAAGAAGGATAATTGTAGCTAACAAACAATGGTAGGAAGCAATAGCTCTCAAATGCATGGGAGTGTGAATGCTGATAAATTTCGGATACCTTTTATCAG
>NC_062967.1:25494423-25555521 GCF_023119035.1 Salvia hispanica | reverse complement strand
TAAAGCATGATTAATTCAAGTTATGAGCATGATACATGTGATAATTACGCGAATAGATTTTGTCTAAATAATCTGCTAAATAGATCTGATTATTATGTGATTTATTTACATGCTCTTCCGCTGCGTGCACCATCAGGCTTATGAATATATCCCCTTGGCTTTGACCGCCTATTTTGCTAATTTCACTTACCATATAATCAAAATCAATATTCATTTAGCTGTTATACTTTCTGTGCCTGATAAAATGTCTACATATTTATTCATATGAAATATTATTATGTGTTTATTTATTTTAGTCAGGCATTTATTTAAAAGTAGAGATATTGGTTTCTAAAATCATAAACTTTGCTCAAATTTTGGTATTTCTCATTAACTTTAAAATTGGCCTAAAAAGCTATAAACTTTACATTTTGTTTGTTATTTCTCATGACGGCTCAATCACCATATCCAACCAACTTCCGTGCATTTTTTATCCTACTTGGCACTATTAAATCAACGTGATTTTCTACATAGCTTTTTATCCTACTTATCACGGATTTAAAAAGTAATCTAAAATATTATAAACATTTCACGATTGCCACGTGTAATAAGATTTTTGCCGAAGATTTATTATTTAGACTGCTATGGGAAATACTCCTTCTGTCCCCCATTAGGAGTAACACTTTGACCGGCACAGATTTTAAGAAATGTAACAAAAAGTTGGTTGAAAAAGTTAGTGGAATGTGAGACCCACTTTTTTATATTGGTTTTAGAGGGAACATCTTTTTTGGTACACGAACTTTGTCAAAGTATCATTTTAGATCCGTAAACTTTGAAAATATCATTTGAGGTCTGCCAATTATGGTTTAATATCATTTGAAGTACTACTTTTTTACAATTTCCAAGTTTTTTTGGACGAAAATACCCTCAATACCTTAAAGGGTATATTTATAATAAACTTATCATATACTCATATTTTTTTAAAAAATATCTTTACAATATATTTTTTATGAATTTTTTAAATATAATTTGACCTTCAATATTATCACTTAATTTTGTGTCATGCAAGGAAAGATCCTTATTAAATTTTTTATTGTTAAAGAAAAGTTCTTTATTCAATTTTAAAAAATTTTAATATAAAAAATTGAAAAAGCAATTTTACTTCGAATGTCACAAAATTAAGTGATAATATTAAAGGTCAAATTATATTTAGAAAATTCATAAATAATATATTGTAAACATATTTATAAAAAAAATATGAGTATATGATAAGTTTATTAAAAATATATACCCTTTAAGGTATTGAGGGTATTTTCGTCCAAAAAAAACTTGAAAATAGTAAAAAAGTACTTCAAATGATATTAAACCATAATTGGCAGACCTCAAATGATATTTTCAAAGTTTACGAACCTAAAATGATACTTTGACAAAGTTCGTGTACCAAAAAAGATGTTCCCTCTTGGTTTTATAATAAAATGTGAGTGAAATGAATTAGTAGAATATGAGACCTACTTACCATTTATGGTAAAAATGAAGTGTTACTCTTATTAGAGGACGGAGGAAATAATAAATAAAATATAAAATTTGTAATTTTTTAGATCAATTTCAAAATTTATGAAAAATACTAAAATATGAGCAAAGTTCATGGTTTTAGAGACCTATATCCCTAAAAGTACTACATAATAATGATATTTAAAACACACATACTACAAGACAGATAGAGTTGTATATATTCAACAAAATGTATACAATTCACAACCAAAAACGTAAGAATAAAAATAAGAACAACATATACTCAAACTAAGTGCGTTTCTTCAAAAACAGAAAGGCCACTTACAATTTTCTACAATATCAGATATTATGAATATTTTTGCGTATTGAAACAAAATAATAATATTATTATTATAATTAGTTAAAGGTAAGATTAAACTAGCGTAGATAATTTAGGGATTGGTCACTGTCAGTCCAATCAGATTGACTCCAGTAAGCAGGATCCACGCCAGCCGTTAGATCAAACAGCCCTTGATCTCCGTCGTCGCCGCCGCTTCCCCACTCCAGCGCCGCCGCCGCCGCTAGCTCCTCCGTACAATTATTGTTATCATCTTCCACCTTCAACTCATCCACGGTCGCCGATTGCTCCCGCGCGTACGACGTCGTCTTCGCGATCATCAATTCCTCCCGTGACGTCATCAGTTCCGTGAAGCTCCCCACTTCCGCCGCGAAGATACGATCGTTAACCACCGGTGGCTGCCGATCGAGGCTAGGATTCGCGTTGGAGAAACTAGCGTCGGCGAAATTGTACACGAGAGCGGAATCCGGCGTCGAATTGATCGGAGGGGCGGTGGTTAGGGTTGAGGAATCGCTGGTGGAGGAGGTTTGAGCGGTGGATTTGGTCTCTGGCGGCGGCGCGTCGTCGGTGCGAGGCTTGGAGCGCTTGGTTTTGCGGCAGCCGCCGCCGACGGGGACGTTGCGGAGGACGCCGCCTTTGGTCCAGTAGCGGCGGCAGCTCTTGCAGAAGTGGCGCGGCTGAGAGAGGTTGTAGTTGTTGTAGTAGCAGAATTTGGTGTTGAGCGAATCGCAGCGGGGGCAATTGAGGATCTGGTGATTGAGAGGCCGTAGGCACCGATCACCGGCGCCGCTTGCTTCTCCAATGCCATGCATCCTCGGCGATTTGGCCGGCTCTAGGTTTACGAGCGCCCAATTTTCCGGCATTTGGGAAATGCTGAGTGTTGAGATGTGAGTCGCTCTCTCTTGCTCCTAACAAATATCCCAATTCCCAGCAGATATTCTAATCCCAATAGTTTAGTGACGACCTCAACTGACGATTCTACCCTTCCAAATATCAACTAATTAAAAATTTAAAATATTGTTGAATTTCAGTTTCATACCCATTAGTTATCACAAATTAATCCGATTCAAGTGTATAAAAGAGGAAACTTGGTTAAAAAAAATAATAATCAAATTTATAGTCCATTATTAAAAATAGTAAAAATAAATGTGAAAATAGACGGACTAAAAAATTTATGACATAGGAGTATAATATTGACAGAGGGAGTACATTGGAATTGTGTAAAGAATAAAGATAAATGTAGATAAATTTTAATTAAATTAGCTCAGTTTATAATCATTTTGTTGTTAAATTGTTCTATACATTAGTATTTATTAGTGAAAACTAGGTTTGGGAAAATACCTATATACTATTCTCAAAATTCCAACTAAATTGAGTTCGGTTTGGGATGACTCAATTAAGTCGAGTTTTTTCTTTTTTGACAAAAATACAAAACATCTAATTACTTTTATTTTATTTCATTATTTACTTTACTTTCTTTTATCTCTCCTAGTCATTCAACATGATTTATTAATATTCGTGCTTAAAAGTTTTGCTACAGGTGTACTTATTGTATTAAAAAAATATCAAAAAAAAAATCCATTTTTTCATATACTAGCATCATTTTTAGTGTTTAAAAGTTTTGCTACATGTGTACTTATTGTATTAAAAAAATATCAAAAAAAAATCCATTTTTTCATATAGTAGCATCATTTTTAGTACAACATGAAAAATTTCGTTACGATATAGTATACATTTTCATATATCGTGCATTGTAAGTTTGTAACTATAACGTAGGAAATGAAAGTGAGAAAGGGTGAATTTGCCATTGCCAAGTGCCAAAGTCTATAAAAGAACATAAAAACATAGGAGTAATTTAAAATGATACCTTTGCCGTTTTTATAAAAAATTGGTAATTAAAATTCGAAAATCAAAATCAATGGCAGTGGGAATATAGACTTCAAAATAGTGTATAACATTATTACAAATCAATTTTGGCAGTTTGGATTTATAGCTAGAACTGCAGTGCCTGCACCGTCCATAATTTAAAGGCCTATATATAGATTTTCCATGCCTATATATCGATCCATTTCAACGCTTTCACATTGCCCATTGCTTAATAATGTACACCTCTAGTCCAAATTTTAATTATATGCTCAATGACATTTTCTGATTTTCGGAAAGATCAAAGTTTAGTAAATCTGAAAATTAAGAAATAAAAATTTGTCTTTCTAATTTTCAACTAAAAGTTAGGATCTGGAATATTTAAAAATTTATTGAAAGCATAGAGTCCTGAGTTTGCTGAGCAAGACTATATTTCACAATTTTGTTATTTAGTTTCTGTAGATATGATGGAAAAATTTTCGACCAACTTATTTACCGTTTTTATACTTCAATTTATGATAATCATATAATATGATCACAGGGTATTGATGTAGAGTAATAATCATTTTTTTTTGTTTTTCTTATGCTAGAGAGAAAATTGACCCATATAAATATTAAAATTCTTATTGGTGGCATATAGTCAAAAGGTTTATTTAATATACGTATGGTCAACTACCACTAAATCTTTTTGAATTATCACGATTTACAGGTGTAATTACATGTCAAAAATGGGTGTCAAGGTGTGATTACATGTCAAAATGAAAGCACGTATCATGAACCAGTCATTTCTCTATTAGATCAACTTTGGGTTTGGATACCTATGTAGCTTCAAGCATACAGAGATTGATGATCCATAAAATAATATTTGAATTATAAATTAAAAAAAAATATTATTATTTGAATTATAAATTAAAAAAAATATTAAAGTATTAAAATATTTATTTTTTGTTTAAAATATGTTTAATTGTGGAACAGTCATCCCTGCTCTGCTTGGAACCACAATTAAGGGATCTAAGAGCATCCCCATCCGTGCTCTTAGTTAAGAGCACGGAAGTGGGTCCGGACCCACTTTTACTCCTTGTCCTTATCTAAGAGCATAACGCCCACATTCGTGCTCTTAGCTAAGGACAAGCTCAAGGGTCCCACCATTCTATTATTCAATTTAAATACTCCAATTATTAAAAACATTTCTACATTATACAAATACATTAAAAATAAAAATTACATAATTAAAATCCAAAAAATAAAAATTACATAATTAAAATACTAAAAAATAAAAATACATAATTAAAATCCTAGAAAATAAAAATATACATAATTAAAATCCTACAAATTAAAAATTACACACGTAGAATAGATGAGAATGTGATTTTTTAGTGTTGAAGTGGGGGTATTTATAGATGAAAATGTGAATTTTGGGGGAAAAAAATTGAAAAATAAATTAAAAGTGGGGAGAAAATGAATATTTTTTTTGGAAAGTGGGAAAATATATTTTTTATTTAAAAACAATTTTTTTAATTAATTTCGCATTTAAAAAAAATTAAATAAGCTAACGGCTATGCTGTTGGCGAATGAGGCGTCGCCACGTGTGCTGCTCAGCGGCACGGACGGACGAGCACCGCAGCCTTCACCGCTGCGGATGCTCTAAAAACCTATATTTATTGAACATGTTTGGGTGTGCTTCGACCTCTCAACAAACAATTTGAATTTTAAATTAGACTTTATCCGTTTTTCGTTTACTAGTCACTTATTTTCGGCACCAAGATTAAGAAAGTGATGTTTACTATAGTACTATATAAAATAAATGGAAGAATAAATAGAAAAATGTGAAGAGAGAATAAAGTAAGAGAGTGCATTACTTTTTATAAAAAATAAAAACTACTTAATTATATTATAACTTCTTGAAAAGGAAAAATAACTCAAATAAGAAGGATTGAATGGACTTTAATATATGCTTTCAATAATAACTTCCTCTTTCCCATAAAAATATAGACATTTTGGACGACACGTAAATTAATGCATAATTGATACAATAGTTAGTGGATAATGAGATCCATATTATTATTAGTTTTAATTGTTTGGCCTAGTGCTACATGTTGTAAATATATTGATGTAGATGGATTATGAGTTGGGAAGAACTTTCTATAAATGGAGAAATAGACTAGACGAATGGAAAAGAAAAGTTTCCGTATTTTTATGGGACGGATGAGGTAAGTTTTAAATTTAAAATTATGTATATTTATGCTTTTTAATGCAATTTTAGATTTAATTATTTAACTCTTTAATTTATATGAATGAAAATAAATTTAAAAAGTAGTGGAGTAGTAAAATCAAAATTTTAAGAGAAAACTTAGACTCAACTCCTTTAATCTGGAGTAGAAAATTTTTGAGGAGAAGTTATTATGGAGTCAATGAATTGTAAGGATAAATTTGTGATCTCTTTAGTAAAATATTTTTCTCTGACCGATAAATTTGAGATTTAAGTCAATTAATAAGGAATTATTATTTGTCTTCGTTAAAATAAAAGTGCATTAGTTTTAAGGCCATCTTCAATTATTTATGAGTATATGTCAAATTAAAAAGTAATTTTACTCTTATTATTATTTGTCTTCGTTAAAATAAAAGTGCGTTAGTTTTAAGGCCATCTTCAATTATTTATGAGTATATGTCAAACTAAAAAGTAATTTTACTCTAATTATTAATATTTAATTCAAAATATACACCTTTCTATTGCATGTATCACTAAAGTTTTGCAAGAGCTACATTACACATTCCTATTTAATGTTGTTATGTAGAAAAATAGTAGTATTCCTATAAAGACGAGTTTGAGCTTACAATATAATTAGAGAAGTTTTTTATATTAAAAATGAGATTTTAGTGATGAGATGGCCTAAATACAAAATTAATTTGAATAATTATCCAAAAATAAAAGAAATAATTGTGACCCGACTTAATCGCACGACGTAGCAAACAATCCAATCCAAATTCCAAAATCCGACGTCGCAAATCACTAAATCCACTCTCGTTTTCGGCAATCCAGATCGTCCATGGACATCTGGAACCGAGCTCGCTCCTTCGCCGAGGAAGCGGCCAAGAAATCGCACGAGCTCAGGCAGTCCATCGCCGCCGCCAACCTCTCCGACGTCGTCTCCGAGGCCTCCAAGCGCTCCAAGGAGCTCGCCGATCAGATCACCGCTCAGATTCCCCCCGCCGCCGTTGCCAACCTCTCCGACGTCGTCTCCGAGGCCTCCAAGCGATCCAAGGAGCTCGCAGCCGAGGCTCTCAAGCGCGCCGATCAGATCACTGCTCAGATTCCGCCCGCCGCCGCCGCCATTACCAATCTCGTCGACTCCAAGCCCCGCATTGACGACGATGACGCCGATCTCGAAAAGTATGGGGTCACTGATGAGCTGAGGGACTTTGTCAAGGAAATTACCATTAACACCTTCCAGGATTTCCCGCTAGAAGGTGCTGGACTCTAATGTACTACTGCTACTTGTTTCCGATCAAAACTGTGTGCATGATATATTATTTCACGCTTTGATTTGTTATACTGCTGCTCGATCTGCCTGTCTCTTTAGTCTACTGTTTTTTATGAATTCTGATTAGATTTGTGAACTGATGCAGTGGAACAATTGGTAGCTTCTTTCCACGACATTAGTGAGATAATCAGTTAAATAGGGATTTGAGATACGATTGGTTGTTTGTAGGATCTATGTAGTGAGTTTGGCTTTTTTTGAGATAGGTTGACATCGGATGCTTAGGATTCGATCTTGCTCAAATGTAGGAAACACTATGGCACTCTGAATTTTTCTACGTTGTTTACCTTAGTTACTGGGGGGTTTCGGGGAAGACTTATGCATGGTCAAGTGTTTTATTTAAGTATTTTGTTGATGCATACTATTATGATCAGGACATGGTTAAGTTTGAGCTGGTTGATTCCCGAATATAAAACTAATTTTAAAGTTTGTATCATGTTTTTCAAATTTTGAAGAAAACTCTAATGTCAACCAGCATTTCTGGTCTACAGATGACTCAGGGGAGTCTGATGTTCCTATGGTTTCAAATATCCGACAGGATCTGACTGAGTGGCAAGAAAAGCATGCGAAGCTTGTTCTAGTAACTGTGAAGGTTAGAATGTGAATTTGAATACTGACTTAAACAGTGTTGGTATCAAGGATGTGTTACTGTTTTTAACACTAACATATTCTTTATTGTAAGATATCAATATATAGCATGGTGATTCCAGAATAATGCAAACTGGGCTTAGGACTCTAAGGTGGTTTCTTAATTTTACATTTCTGGAGGGTGTGATGTGCAACAGTGCTGGTGTCAGCTAAATCCCACTTATGATGCTAAACGCAACATGGATCTTGGATGGAAAACATCCATAAGCTAGTTACTTTGTACATTTACTGTTGGAAATAATGATATATCTCTTTGCATATTAGATGAATGTTGCGAATCAATCACATTACTTTTACTAATTTTTATATCCCGTTTATATACATGTAGAGAATGTGTGATATGTTCGAATATCAACCAGCGGCTTCACATTTAATCGTGGAAGAGTTTTCAATATTTTAAAAGTCTTCAATAGTAAACAAGAAGTTTGTATTCTTTTACCATTTTCAGGAAGTTTCAAAGCTAAGGTATCAGCTGTGCCCACGAGTGATGAAAGAAAGGAAATTCTGGAGAATCTACTTCATTCTAGTTAAGAGCCATGTTGCTCCGTAAGTATTTATCTATTCAGAGAGGTTCATTTGGATTTTTAGATTTTTAGGTGAATCTCTTAGGTAGTTGTTTGAATTAAGATCACTGTCTTGGTCTCTTGTGTTATCTTCAAACTATTTTTGTTTAATCAGTATACTACTGTGTAAAGTTTTTGCTTGAATTGTGAGAAACTGGTTATATTCTGATTTCTTTATCACACTAAACCCATTTCTAGTATAACACTTGTGATAAAACAGCTAGTTAGAAATTTCAGACCTTTCTCCTTTCAGCATCTTTGTTTTACAGATAGATATGAGTTAGTGTGAGTTGACTTTGTTACATCATGTCATAGGAGTTAGGAAATTTGGAACTCTGCTCTCTTGCATATTGTTTATGTTTTAAAATGAAGATGTAGATGAAAACTCTCTTTTAATTCATTTTTTTCGTTGCAAAAATCTCTATTTTATAGGTGAATGTTCTAACCTATTAAATGAAATATGGATGGATATTCCCTTTTGACTTTATATTTGAAGCTTGCTTACTCAAGTAATATAGGTGAATGTTTTAACCTACTGTATTAAATTTGAAGCTTGCTTACTCAAGTAATATGGATGGATATTTCCTTTTGACCAACCGAATGACAAACTGATAAAATTAAAAGTGCCTAGCTATACTAATATGTGCCAAGCAAGAAAGTACTATATCTCTCTCCCCCCACCAATATGCTCAAACAAAGATATCTGTCCGGTGATGCACAAAATTATGTTCATTCTACTCTGTGCCTAACATATGGTTGCCTGTGTGGCAATGGTTTTTTTTACTTGAGTACTTCTAACATACAAAGTCTATGGCAGATATGAATTACTCTACATGGATGATGTAAAGAATAAAACTGCTGAAAAGGTGAAAGATACTGAAGTGAAGAAAGTTTCATCAGGTGTAACATCTCCTGAAAAAGCAGATGAGATTACAAAACCCAAAAGCAATAATACAGAGAAAAAAGCTTATGAGCAAGATTTAGATGCGTTTCTTCTTGGAGACCTTGAGGATGGTGATGATGGTCAAGGTAAATTAATTAATCATTGTGGAAGTTTTATCCGCTTTGTTTTCTTTATTTCTTCTTAAGACAAACACTGGAATGCTTTGACTATCCTTTGCTCTTCATTTGTTGTAGCTAACCTTTCAAATTTACACTTTCTTGTCAAAATTTGTGTATCCTAATTTGGTTAAAATGTCTCCTCTCGTATGTGTCACATGAAAAAGCACCCAAGAAATGTTCACGTTTATTGTGCTATGCAACATTCCCATCAAATTATTGCATGAATAAATGAAAAAGCAAGCTTCTATTCTGCTTATAATGCTTTTGGAATCATTTCACGAGTACAAAATTGTTGTGTGCATCATATTATTTATGTAATGGCATGAAGTCATATGTCTAAACCCAACTTAATTCGAAATTTGAAATGATATTCTGTTCTATTGCTCTTCCATCCCTAACTACAAGACAAATCAAGCATGGGATATTTATAGTGCCATCACACGTCATGCTTGGTTTTCAAGCAATAAGCAGGCCATTCTCGTAGGTTTTCATTTTTGTGATTATGTAAACCAAGATGAACTTGGTTAGGCCTTTACAATTCTCTCACTTCCCACAACTCTCTTATTTGAATTGATCTGAACTCATGCTTTTATACTGTGCTCAATGATGGCTTGCTAATTACTTGCACGGTTTTATCAGATGATGGAGACAATGGCTTCGATGACGATTTTTGACTGGATATAGCTTGGTAAGTGAAATGTAGCATTACTGTGGCTTGTTGCCATACTTCATTTTATGACACCAAAATATTATTTTTTCCTCGATAAGCCTTCATGTTGATATAGAACTTATACTACTGCAAATTCTGTAGAGTACATATGCTCTTCTATGAGTTCATTTTCTCCAGGTCTGATACTTTGCTGAGTAATTAAAACAACTTATACATAAGATGATTGGACATTTCGTTTAAATTATAGATCATCGGAGTAACTATATGATTTTCTCGAATGGTAATCCTCTTGCTCATCTTGTTGGTAGACCCATTCAATTGACGATGAGTGGCCTAGTCTCACAGGAAAATGAGAAAAGATGGCCTAATGCCAAGCAGGTTAGCGGACGAGATGATCGTATTTTTGAGGTTCAGAAAAGAGCAGTGTTTGTGTTATGAAGATAGGCATCACTGCACCAGGATGCTGCAAATTAGCTACATAACAATACAATTAGCAATCGTAAATTCTGTCTTCTCTTGTTATATGGGTGAAGGGACTTAAGCCCCCATCATACTGTTGTTTGTTTCTATTTTTCTATTGTTAATATTGTCCAAATTATCCGAAATCATCTTTCATCCTTACTAAATTGATGTGTAGGTGAAGACCAATTATTTTAATAGGCTCTAGCTTGTTACTTATACCTATCTTTCATTAGAGAGTATAAGTTGGAGTAGGGTTTTTAAAGTAGTGGCAATGTCAGTGGAGAGTGAAACTAATATATTTATTAGTGTTTTGATTGTGGTGGGATAACTTTTTATAAATAAAAATGTTCATATTTTTATGGGATTGACGAAAATGAATTTATAGGACGGAGGGGGTATTCGTATGTGATTAGTCTTTGTGTGTTATAATTATTTATTCTACTCGAACTAGTTTTACTCAAAATAGTAAATATATTTTTTTAGTATACCTTTCTGTTACAGGTAGTATAAATTGTATATTCTAAATTGCTTTTTTTTTTGGAAATTATGCTCTTTTCATTACTTGGGCCCACTGACTTTAACCTCTATTTGGAAAATAATCGTCTTGAAAGGCCCGATCTTGGCGTATCAGACCACTGGAGCCCATCTAAGCCCTTCAATCAAGTTGTTATTCATAAATTTTAAATAAATAAAAAACTAAGTATAGGACATTGAATTATTTTGACTACCATATCAAAAACAAAATATATTAAAAATAGGGTACATTTAGCCAATATTAGGACCTACGTTCTTGAGTCATAAACCCCTTTCGACATATACATTTATTTATTTTGCCAATATTAACCGATCAGTGGTTCAATTCATCTGACAAAACGTCAGCTCTATTCTTTATTAGTTTTCACAAAGGCCCACAAGAATTTGAACAACATATGTTTACACTTGAGAAGTTATAATCAATTTCAGAAAAAAGACATACGCATGAATCATGATATACTTCTTCATGGTTGTTTGGCTCAACTACATCCAAAATTCAACGAATAATTGTATCCCGGTGGATTGACTGAGACAAATGAGAACAAACTTTCATTAGATATTATTTCTATTGGGACCGTTTCTTATAGCATGACATCCGCATGCTCAATGCCCGTCCATAGCACGTTGGTTGCATGCTTAGGCTATCTCTCATACATTAAATCTCATTTTGGAGTAGACTACCTCTCTAATCATATTACAAACTCAAACCTATTTTTGCATTTTTGTATAGAACGACATCCAGTATGGATCTACTGCAAAAATTTTGAGAGACATCCTACACAATGGTGTAAAATTTGAGTTTGATGTGAACGATTGGGGTAAAATTACTTTCTAGTGTGACATATACTAAAAAACAAGTTTGAGTTTGTTATAAATAGTTGGAGATTACGAAGTACTTAAATCAAGATTTAACCTCATGACCTCATGAATGCTCTCCAAATTCTTTGTAAATGGACTTTGAAATGAACATAAAATTGAATTTATGCAAAATTTATCCATCAAAAGTTTAAAAAAGAAAAAAAAAATAAGTTACTTCATCCATCCATAAAAGTTTGTCACATTTTACTTTTTACCATATTTAGTAGTGAACCTCATATTCCACTAACTCATTCTTACTCACATTTTATTATAAAACTAAAATATAAAAATATTATCCATGTTACCCAATTTTCATTACATTTCTTAAAACTGGCACCCATTTAAAATGTGCCAAAATTTATAGAACTTAGGGAAGGGATTAATATTTATCTTATTCCATGAATTTGTTTATAAATACAACAAAATTTGAGTAGAATACAAATTTCACTTTTATTTCATTCATCCTCTTATTTGACTTTGTTGGCAGCCGCACATCATGGCACAGACGGTTCTCAATTAGCTTCAACGAATTCAGCATGCAATCTCGGAAAGAACCGCCAAAATCCTTATCTATCTACTCCTACTAAGTAAAATTTACAGAAGATGGAATTCACTGCAGAAATGCCAATTGAATTGGGACCCCTCATTGCTGCCATCGTCCGTACAAATTCAAATTCGTATTCGTATGTAAATACTACCACTGAATGGATGATCCAATTCCAATCCACCGACACTCAATCTCGAATAACTAACACTTACTTTCTCTTTCTCTTCCTCTCTTTCTTCGCTAAAACATTCAAAGATTGAATTTTTTTTTCCTTCAACGAATTTTCTTGAATTTCTATTTTGGGGAAAAATCTGAGGTTCAATTTGTATAGATTGAAGATATAAATGGGGTGGTTGTGAAATGATGGGGCACAAAACGGCGGCGTTTGGAGGGGAGAGGCTGGATAAGCCGAGGTCGAGAATGAAGCTATGGATGATCAGAGCAACCACCATGGTTTTGTTGTGGACTTGTGCACTTCAGTTGACTGCACTGAGTGAGACTTGGGGGTCTCGCTTCTTGGAAGGCTGGCCCTCTTGCTTCTTTCACGATCCCGAGCCTGCATTCGGCCTTCACTCACCCCTTCTCCCACCTAAAAGTGAGCCTTTATTCCATTGTCTCTATGTTAAGCTTCGTGGTGATTGATTAGAGATGATGAATATTGGCAATCTTGTTTGTTTGCCTTTTTAGTTAAAGATGTTGATGATAGTAAGATGGTTGTATGGTTATTATTGGATATGTTAATGCTTTTATTCGCAGCTGGAATCGATGTTTGAGTTTGTGTTCCTAGCATGATTGCCTTGTTTGATGATCTTCTTCACTCTTAATTAGGCATTTTTGTGCTTTATTGAAACTTGCAGTTGTAGAATTATTGACCTAATCTGTGGATGATTTGCTAAATTGTGTTCCTGATTCAGGGGTCTATAAAAACAACGGTTACTTAATCGTTTCGTGCAATGGAGGGCTTAATCAAATGAGAGCAGCAGTGAGTTGCTTTTCTTGTCGATGAATGTGTTTGATCCGATTAGTTTTTTTCACTTTTTGACTAGTCTTGTTTGTGTGGATGCAGATTTGTGACATGGTTGCTATTGCAAGATCTTTGAATGTTACGTTGATAGTTCCTGAACTTGACAAGACTTCGTTTTGGAACGATCCGAGGTTTTCCCTCGCTACTAACACCGCCCAATGTTGAAAAATTTGTGGCCATGTTTCACCTTCATCATAGTTTATGCATTTGGTTTGCAGTGAATTTGAAGACATATTTGACGTCGATCATTTCATTTCTTCGCTGAGAGATGAAGTTCGAATACTCAAGGAGCTACCCCCACACATCCAGAGCAGAGTGGAGCTCGGGATTATTCGCACAATGCCCCCGATTAGCTGGTCTGATATCTCATATTACCACAATGAGGTCATCAGATCTGTTCATTTGTTGCTTTGTTTGATTGATTTTGCAGTCTGATTGCAAGTTTTGAGTTATATCTCTATCTTGTTTGGTGTATGCAGATTCTCCCCCTCATTCAGAGATATAAAGTTGTGCATCTGAATAGGACAGATGCTCGTCTAGCAAACAACGACCAGCCCTACGAGACTCAGAGGCTGCGTTGCAGAGTAAACTTTAGTTCCTTAAGATTTACACCTCAAATAGAAGAACTCAGCAGAAAAGTCATCAAAATAATGAGGCGAAATGGCCCTTTCTTAGTGCTTCATCTCAGATACGAGATGGATATGCTAGCCTTCTCCGGTTGTACTCAAGGGTGCAACTCCGAGGAGGTGGAAGAGCTAACAAGCATGAGGTGAGCTCCGTTCGCTTTGTATTGCAGCCTGCACACAGCGTGTTGACTACTACTAAACTCGGGTTATATATCCGTTATTCATAGATACGCCTACCCTTGGTGGAAAGAGAAAGTCATAGACTCCGATATCAAGAGAAAAGAGGGGTTGTGTCCATTGACACCCGAGGAAACTTCACTCGTGTTGAGGGCATTGGAGATTGATCCTGCCATTCAGATTTACATTGCTGCTGGGGAAATATATGGCGGGAAACAAAGATTGTCAACACTCTTATCATCGTATCCGTATCTTGTGAGTCCATTGCGGAAAGCTATATGTAGTTTCCAGTCTTTCAGGAGTTACGTGTCACTATGTTTGTTATTCATCTGTTTGTCTATGTCGCGACAGGTTAGGAAGGAGACGCTGTTGGAGCCCTCCGATCTTATGTTCTTCCAAAATCACTCATCTCAAATGGCTGCATTGGATTATCTTGTGTCGTTGGAGAGTGATATCTTCGTTCCAACGTACGATGGCAACATGGCTAAAGTTGTTGAAGGGCATCGCAGGTACAATTTGTAACAGTCCCAAATTCAAAGGACACAAGTTTTTGTGCAGATTTAATTTGAGAGAGTTTGTTAACATTGTTTGCAGATATCTCGGGTACAAGAAGACGATCCTTGTGGACAGGAGGCTACTAGTCGACCTAATAGACCGTTACAGCTCAGGATCACTGAATTGGGACGAATTCTCTGGCGCGGTGAAGGCTGCTCATGCTGATCGGATGGGAAAGCCGAGCAAGAGATTGGTGATACCCGATCGGCCTAAAGAGGAGGACTATTTCTACGCCAACCCTTGGGAGTGTTTACACACATCATCGGATCGCGAGGAAGCAGTAAATAGCGTTTAATTTGTCTGTTGTTGTGTGATAGAAGTAGAGAGTAGCCGTTGTTGTCAACAAAGCACAAGAGGTTGGTAATTATGACGCGTGATCGAGGCACCAAAGTTCATAGAAAATTGCAATCCGCTACAAATAGTGACATACTATATCCGCTACTAATATTCGTTGGTAAACCGTGAGTTTTTTGTAGTGTAATTAATTTGTACATGATGACCATTCTTGTACATAATCCAATTCATTGTCTCTGTATCATACATTTCAGATATAGATTAATGTTTTTGCTAAAGTATTGTTACACAAAAATCCTGAAATTAATCAAAATAATAGATATATATGTCTGCAACAAATAGAAAAAATGAACACATAATATTAAAAATTCTCTTCCGCAATTAAAGAACAAATGATTCTGAACAAAACTATTTGATTCTTGATATGATCTGATACATACAAATACAATACAAAACTGTATACTATATATATATGCTTTTGTTTTGAGAGAGCTAAAGCAAGAGCAGGGGGAAAATTGCTCTCTCACTTCACCTCTCTCTCTATACTTATCTAGATCAGTTGTTCTTCGGAGGATGTGGCTTCGGTGGATGATAATCCGAGCTGAACGCCATTACTGAATTTTCATCGTCTTCTTCTTCTTCTTCTTCTTCTTCTTCACCTTTAGTCTTTCCAAGAGAATTGGAAACCACTTTCTTTGTTGCTTCAACTGTCAGTTTCCTTGCAATTTTCTCAACTGACTGCACAATTTTTACTTATTAATTTCAACTTAATGTTACCCCAAATCCTGATTAAATTAAATAAAAAGTTACCTTTGTTAAACTGAAGCAATCACTCTCTGCTGCCATCTCTTTCTTTGTTGTTAACAAATGACTTCCTTTCTTTACTGCAAATATATATACAAAGCAAAAATCAGTATAAAAATAGTCACATTAATTAATTGGGAAAGTAAAAATATAAAAAAAATAATGAATTTACCTCGACGAGCAAGTGAAATAGAATTTTCCTGCATAGCAAGAAATATTATGAAAAGCAAGATCACAATCTGCAACTTCATTGTTGATTTTTCTCCCCACAAATTATTTTGTTGGTGTTGAAGATGAAAAAAACGCATGCAAAAAATATGAGGGTGTTGGGGCATATATATAGATAGTACTACTTACAAAATCAATCAGGTCAAAGCTTGGTTATTTTAATCAATTCTTGAATGTATTAAATTCAAATAATAATATTAAATAAACATGGGACAGTTTGTACATCGGAGAACTCGAATTTGATGTTCAAAGTTAGGAGTTAAGAAAAGTGGGAGTTATTTTTTTATTTTTTTTATGTGTTATAGGAAAAAGAGAGTGTGTTTTGCCCCTGTCTGCCGCCATGCATGCAACGAGGAAAAGTTACTATTTTTAAATGTGGATTTTTTATTTAAATTGAATTTAGTTTAGTTTTTAAATATATTTTGGTTCCCAAATCCAAATGCGTTTACCGGAATCTGATATATATTCTTCTGTACAATTCAATGCTGCATTGCTGCTCAAGTTTCAAATTAATCTCACTTTTGATTAATTCATTATAGTTACTTAATTTCTGCTTTATATGTTTTAATATGCTTGTGCGCAAGCATGTTGTTTTGATCATATTTTATCCATCTGACATGCTAGTCATGCGGTACATATATTTCAAATTTGTGTACTAGTCAAAATTAGTATGAAATGAAGCACGGTTTTATTGAGAATTTTCATTGAATGTTGGAATTTTCTTTGTTGATATTCTTGAACTTGTCCACGATCGTGCGAGTATCCCTCGTGTCATCGCCTTCCCCTTTGCTTTACGCTTAATTACCTTTTGTCTAGTCAGAAGGCTCATACTTGGCACTACGTGAATGGAGTGTAGTATATACAAGAAGGGTATGCACGGTAAGTTGATCAAAGAAATCAGATTTTACCAATTAAAAACGGTAAAAATGAACATAAAACTATTTCAAAATTTAGAAAGAAAAACAAAAAACGGCTGTGCACTACATGACGTGCCTAGACGACAACACAAGCAAGTGAGGTAAATGGTCGTGCGTTTGCACAGGGGCATGGTCCCGATGTTTATCCTCCAACGCGGCTCGTCTTCATCAAACCACACGAGGGCGTGTCACACGGCTATATCTCCTTGTGTTTCATGCTATTTAGGGTAATGATCCAACGTAGCTCGTCTTCATCAAACGGCGAACTCAGTGACTATTCCCCTCGCTGATTTGTAGGCACCTCAATAGGATGGACGGCTGGCCCTAGGAAAATAGATCTTTTTCAAGTCGACTCATTTGTAATTCTATTTCAAAAATTTCATTAATTTTCTCTATATAATTTTTGTTTCTCTATAATTTCTTGAAAAGAAGACTTTTTACAAAATCAGTTAGAGATTACAAATGTATCTATTGCCTAATATTGTCATATATATGTGGTTGCAAAATTGAAGGGACCATATGCTTATGTTTACCACAAACATTAATTGCATTACAAACGTTTAGTTTATTAGTAATACCATTCCATTAGAATAATTGTTGAAATAACCCAAACTAATCAATAAATTAAAGAAAACAAGACTGCTGTCAGGAAACGTGAATCTCTATTTTCATAAAAGCAGTCAAACTAACGAACTCGATCTAATTTTAAAAATACAATATACTTATACACACAGTTGTGAAGGCGCAGATTTTCTAACATGTGATAGAGGGGCAAAACCAAGAAATGGGAGAAAATTAATAATGATTAATGTGCAAGTGGTACTCTAAATTAATGAATTAATCAAATGGTAAAATAAAATTGATGGATCATAAAACAAATGGATGCAACAAAACATTTGTAGCTTTTGACAATAATTGGTTTCCACGAGGTGCAAAACACAAGACCGTTTTTCACGACTTTATGGTACATTTCTCACTTGCCTTATATCGATAATCCCAATTTAGCTAATTAATTGTTTAAATTAATTTGAACAGTAATAATAAGTCAATTAGCATTTCCACATGACTCAAAACCCTACGTTTGCTCGGAAATTGTTGGCGGCCGGTGGTTGGTCGGCGGTCATTCTTTTGAGTTGGAATTATGCTATAATTAGTAGCTTTATTAATGGATGCAACAAACTTTACCATTTTCGGAACTAGTTGTTTTTTTGCACAATTTTGTTTGAATTTTTGGTTTGAGATTTATTTGTAATTAAATTAATGTAAGGGTTAAATCACCACTATAAATAGTGATATTAATATTTAATGATTATGTCAATTATGTCATATAATATTTTATCACCAAAACGTTATAATGATTATCTAACAGATAAATTATACGCTTTCGAAGTTTTTTTTCATTCATTCAAGAATTTTGGGATATATGTAGGGGTGGCGAAATGGGTTACCCGCCGGTACCCGCATCCGACAAGTCGGGTACCCGTACCCGATTTTAGTAAAATTTGTTGTCCCAATACCCGCCCTGCGACATACCGGGATTACCCGATACCCGTGACGGGTACCCATACTCGACCCGAAATCCTAATAAAAAATTTGAAAACCATAATATTAACCGTCAATGTTCCCTAATTTACTTTATTAATATCGATGGTAAACGTTGAATAGATTGAGAATAAAAGTAAGGGGACACTCTATAGCTAGTTCCGATGAGGTTTCAATTGTATGTTCGTTGGAATATAAAAATGTTTTAAAAGAACTTTTAGATTATATAAAGTACTCCCATTGTTCCGCCTTTATAGAGGCATTTCATTTTCTTCTCCCATTTTAGAAATATAATAATATAGATACTCTTTTCTATATTATTATCTCTCTTACTTTATTTTTTCTCCGTTCTAACTATTTATTTTTAATTTTTCAAAATAAGTGCGTATATGGCTATTATTATTTAACTATTTACTTTTTTTTTCTCCACTTTAACTATTTGAAACACCTTTATTTATATGGAACGGAGGGAGTATTAAAAGATGGAATATGACTAATACTAATAATAACTGGTATTACGGGACTAATGGGTATACCCGCACCGGTAGTGGGTATACCCGCTACCCGCAAAACTCTAAAATACACTACCCGATCCCGCTCCATTTTTCGTTATCGTCGCATAGCGAGTACCCAATACCCGGCTGGTAGCGGATCGAGATGAGAATTACCCATTACCCGCTATCTATTTTGCCACTCCTAGATATATGAAAGGTGGGATGTAGTATAATTATATTTGTCTATTTGGCCACCATTGAGAGTATTGCAGGCCAACTTTTCTTTTCTTTTTTCTTTTTTTTTTTTTAAGAAATCACAACTTCCAAACTTCGCAACTTAAACATCATCAAATTTCTTCTTTAATTTCAAATTTTTAGGAACTAAATTTTAAATTAAATGAACCTCTAGTGGCACTCGAGACTAACAAGTTTACATGAACAAATGTGAAAAACGCATTCCCTAGTCCTGACATTTTTATGCGGAGAAAAAAAATGAAAAATAAAAATAAAAATTCAACTGTATTCAAAATTCTTAAGTTTTAGGCTAGTTCACCGCTGGAATTTCTAAAACAAAAATTAAATGATAGTATAAAAAAGTTATGATAAATCTACGCTTGATTTACAGTTTGATTTAGAGATATAAAATGAAAAAATAATATTTTCTTTCATCTGCCCTATAGAGGAGTATACCATAAAAGATGTAATCCGTAATCTTTTCCTAAATTATTGCAAAAGGATATATATGTAATATATTAAATTATTTAATAAAATTTAACTTTTTATATAGAATTTATGTACATTTATCTATGCTCATATTTTGATTTATGTTTAAAAATAGTTATTGCAACAACAATTGGTAATAGAGGTAATAAGCGCTAATATAATAAACAGACTTATGACAATTTTTTAGTTTTTTCTATACGTATTAAAATTCGTAGATAAAATCATAACCTATGTTTGATAGTTTATAGTACTATATTGTAAATTTTCCACCATGCACTACAATAAAAAAAATATTAAGGACATTTTAATGCATTTAAAGACGCTATGTGTTTCTAAACATACCAACAACGTTTCAAAAAGTGTCCTTATTATTAATATTCTAATTAAAATTAGAGGACGCAAGTGTCCTAAAATAGCAAAGGATTAAATTAGTTTGTTCTTAATTTAGAAATGTTTTCTTTTGCTTTATTATTTTCTAAAATTTTCCAGCACAAATAATTTTTTCTATATTTTGTGTCCTTAAAAAATACTCCAAGTTTTTTGCAGTGATGGATTTTGGTCATGATTGAATATACTACTCCCATTTTACACTTTGGCTATTACAGAATTTTAAGAGAGTTTAGAATGCAGTTATAAAAGACAAGACTTGGAGGCTAAGAAAAATATATTTTATGTTTTATTTATTTCCTAGTTAGCAGAATTTATAGATCGAAAAATATAGTAGAGGGGAAAATATTAGGAGAAATTGCTTTTCCTTCCACGATATTAGGTTTTAATTTCCTATTTTGCTTATTTTCCTTTTGACTTTCTAGGGTTTTTAGACGCTTATAAATAGGGTTGTTTTTTTTTTTGTTTTTGAACGCAAGTTGTTGAACGCAGTTGATTTTTGATAATATATATCTCTGTTTCACAAAAACTAGGGTTTCTCTGATTTTCTTCTCCGTTCAGTCAGTTTCTCCTTCATTTTGCATCATTTGTTAAATAGAAAGAAAACATATATTTGACATATTAAATATTAATGTAAGAGATCTTAGTAAAAAAATAATGTAACATCTTTTATTTAATAAATTAAAGAAAGAAAGTGTAACATATATTATTTATTAATAATTGTTCTTTTTAATTAGCCCGTGATGGCGTGATTGATATATAGTCACGAGCATTGTTATCACTTGAGACAAATTCCATTAGGGTTAATTCAAATTATTACACTATATTTGGATTGACATCAACCTTGCATATATATTGCAATATGCTTAATGTTGATACTTATAAATTTTCAGACGATTGAAATAAAATCTGCACGCTAATATACATCAAATTCCCATGCCATTATTGAAAGTGAAAAATAAGTATGATTGATCAGATTGCTGAAACGTAGATAAATTGTTAAGCAACAAAAACTAATACTACTAGAATTAAGTACTAAAAATAATATCCAAAAACAAAAAAAAAGAAGTCAAAAATAGTCCCATGAATTCATTCAAACGCCCATTGATTCTCCCTTCTAACCTCAGCTTCTTGTTCTGGAGTATAGTCGTTTTTTATGTGGAATTTTGTGCGTATTTGATCCGGAGTCTTACCCTTCATCATATCCGCCACCTCTTGACACGTCAGATTCAGAAGACTTTCAATATCCATGTAATTTGCCGCCTAAATCAAAATCAATTCAAATTAAATTACTAATAATTAAAAAAAAACTACAAAGTATTACTAAATTACCTCAATCAGATCAAACAGCATCTTCTGTTGACGATCATCCTCGAGACTCTTCTTGTAATCGGAATCGAACTTGTTCAAATCCACATCAGCGGCGGCGGCGGCGTGGGCGTTGCAGTACTCGAGCACCTTCACGAGCGTCGCCGAATCCACGTTAGTCAGCCGGATTCCGCCCTCGGTGCACCCGTCTTCAATCATGTTCTCCACGGTTTTCGAAAGCTTCGCGGCGGCTTCGTTTACTTCGAAGTTCTGCCCTTCTTTGCTGATCAAAACAATCGTCTTCGAAGCCATTGAATTGTTTTGAAATTTTTATGGACAAATTTAATTAGAGAGAAGAGAGTTAGAGCTAATGAATAATTTTGTGAGGTATATCGCATTCACGAGTCATCTATTTATAGATTGAAGCAAATCCGTCTCAAAATTGGATTCGATTTTTACAAAACAAGCCTGAATTATAAAAGGAATATATATGACTCTATAATGGAAAATATAACATAGTTCCCTTATTAAATAAGGTAATTATCATATTTATGTTTTTTTGCCATAATTATATTTTATATTGTGAGTTACCCTAATTAAGGAAAATTAAATCAAATTAAATATCTTAATCTAAATGCGTGTTAATTTGAGATAAACTTGAATCATGCATCAAAGTTATAAATGGATTTCAAAAAATTTCATATGTATATATGGAGCATCATTTTTATCATGTTAATTGAACACTTATTTTTTAAAAAATTATTAATTTATTACTATTATAGTAGTATTAATAAACACACTATATAACTGAATTATTATATTTTTCATCATAAAAGAATTTGATAACTTAATATAGTGCTATGTGTGTTTTCATATATATTTTTGTTAATTCATTTTTCTTATATATGACGGTTTAGTTCAAATTTTCACATACTCCACAAACACACATACGACAGTTTTTAAAATGAAATGTTGTGTAGTACGTAGTACTATAATATGTTCATTTTTCTTGTAGTGATTTTTTCAAAATTAGATCATTTCTTGTAGTGATTTTTTCAAGAGAGTGTACACACATAGATGAATAAAATAAAGCACGAGATTGAAACGAAACATCATCAAATTAACAACTAAACTAGATAGATTACAACGCCAAACAAACATAGTATGTAGGGAAAAAAAGCATGTAAAAAAGTAGAACACTAATAAGTTGTGAAGCATAAGCACTAGGCATGTGGATGTGGGGATTTAATATGGTAATGGAAGCGGTTGTTTCTGAGAGCGCAGCAGCCGATGGAGTAGACGACGGTGACGACGACGATGATGCCCATGTTTATCAATGCCACCATCTTCCACTCTCTGCGTATGTTCCTCAGCACTGCCTTTTTGCAGGCGTCGCAGCCGTAGCACATCTCCTCCGCCTTGTTGCTCCACGCCTTGCAGTCCGGCTCCCCTGCTGCGGGCCCATGCTTCTTCGGCATCACCCAGTAGCTCGAGTTCCGCCTCTCCATCCCGCAGTAGCCTGGCGGCTTGCAGCAACCCGACTGCAAATTTGGGGGGGGAAAATATATTTTGCCCTAATTCGTTAGAAACGAACATGGATAATTACACAACTCATACAGAATGTTTCTTTTATACAAAATGTTAAAATTTATATAAAAATTACACAAAAGATTTCATCTATTTTTCATTTTAAATACATGGAATACAAAACATGAAATATTGATAAATTTTTTTTTTCCAAACATGAAATATTGATATATATGATGTTTGAAATTTTCATTATACAAAAAATTTCACCTTTTAATACAAAATGTTTGAAGTCTATATAAATCATACAAATATTTTTATCTATTTTTCAATTTAACTACATGGAGTATAAAACATGAAATAATGATGAAATTTTGTGTACAACATGAAATATTGATTTACATATGATGTTTGAAGTTTGCATTATATAAAAAATTTCATCTACATTTCAGTTTAACTACATGGAGTATAAAACATGAAATATTTTGTACTAATATAAAATAATGATATATACATACGAACATTATAAATACACAATTTGGTAAAAAACAAATATTTGCCCTAATTTCTAATGATGACACCTTTAGTAAATATAAATAAAAAATTCTATTAAGATGGAACTTTTGGTAGTACTATAATTTATGTAAATTTCAAATTCTATAAACAAATGGGAAACATTTTGTATGAATGGTGTAATTACAGAAAACATACCACGATAGGGTTATAGATGTCGGCGGTCTTCACATTCGGCGCGAGCTTGCACACGCCCGCATCGATCATGCAGCTCTTGATCTCGTCCCAGTTCCTGGCGTTGACGACGTACCTCTGCAGCCACTTGGAGTAGTTCCCGAGGCGGTGTTCGCCGACGCCCTGGCCGGAGACGGCGCGGCCGACGCCGCGGTTGGTGACCATGACGGTGAAGACGGTGAAGACGACGAGGCTGACGATGAGGCCGAGCAGCATGAAGAGGTAGGCCCACATGACGGGCGAGGAGCCCGTGATGGCGCCGACGAGCCCCGTTGCGGCCACCACGAGTAAAGCGACGCCGACGACGAGGAGAGGAGTCTTGAGGATTCGCTGGCATTGGGAGCCGTCTCTGACGTGGAACCAAAGGGAGAAGCCCATGGCGCTCAGAGCCACCGCCATGGTTGCCACGTTGAGGGCTATGATCATCCCGTTGCTTGCGCGCACCATTTTTTTATTTTTCTTTTTTGGATTGGGAGAAGGGAGATTTTGGTTTTGGGTTGTGGATTTTGATTTGGGAACTGATTGCAGGAAAATAGGGTTTAAAACGGTTGGATTTTTGAAATGGATTAGCCGGTTGACAAATAACTGCTGAGTTAGGGGGACAACGTGGGAGTTTAACTGCTTTCATCAATCGTGTATCCCTAATTATATTATTAATTTTTATTTTTTTGAATATAATGTCGTTAATTTTTTATGACAAGTTGAACTAGTAATCACTCATGATTTAAAAGGGCTGATTTAGTTTATTGAGTTGACACGTGTGATTAAAAAATTATAAGTGGTATTACTGTATTACATATGAATATACGATGATATGAATACCGATTAATTACTATCAACTTTTTAAATCACTTTTCTTAAATTCCGTATTACATCTAATTAGGACTATTTTTATGATAAAAGAGACATATATCACTTGTGTTGTGTGTACGTGGTATTAAAAATAAAACGCGCTATTGTACTTGCACATAAACTTAGCCAACAATGCACATGTATTACCCAAATAAAGATCACTATACTATATACGAGATTTTATTTGTATTACCGAAATGATACTAATAAAGATCACTATATACGAGATTTTACTTGTATTACCGAAATGATATGATAAAATATAGAATGCGGAAAATAAAATATTCGAAAATTGTAAAGACTACATCGTTTCGTAGTAGTATTGTGTTTGGGTAATTTTCTATTAATATATTGTTTTATAGGCTCTAATTTTGGGTATCTATATAAAAATATATTCTAATTGTAGCAAGTATTCTCTTAATTTGATTTTCCATAATCATTCCTTGATTCTTGCTTTTGTTCAAAATCTTCTTTCCAACATTCTCCGTCAAGTTAAATATCAGACATCCCGACACTCAACTTGCAATAATTTTTAATTTTAAAAATAATTTACAATTTAAGGAGTAATATTTAAGAGTTCTTCAATTTTCACTGATAGTTTAGACTCATACCAAGGAGCTAATAAGATAATTTTGACTTTTATCTAGTAACCAAGCTAAATAGTTTTTGTTCATTAATTAGAAGCCATTTCAGTTTTTCATCGACAATTTTTGCTCGTGTCAATGAGCCAATTCAAAATTTCAATATTTTTTATGCTAAAAGTTTGTTTGGATACGTGTGGGCAAGGGTTAATTAAACTGGATCAATTTATGTATTGCCATAATCAATTAACTAACAACTAGTTATATATCATTAGCTACTCTAATACTACCATAATAGATAATATAATACAGTACTTAAAAAATAAAAAACTCGAAGAATCATACTACGGGTGTCGAAACGGGTACCCGCACCCGATTTCAGCCATAATGGCAGTCCCGATACCCGTCCCGCACTGTGTTGGGTATAACCCGATACCCGACTGGGGTATCCCGCACCCGACGTTGCAGGTACCCGACCCGACTATGGTTTTTTTTAATTTTTTTTTTTGTTGCAAGAAGGCAGCAGCCGGCGGCTGGAAAAATGTGAAATTAAGAATCAAGAATCACAACTTCACAATGAATCAAGAATACATACACAACTTTTACTTCGTAAACACAGAATTCCTTCCCAACAATTTTGAAATCAATAAAGAAATTAAAATAATATTCAAGAATCAATTTAAGATATATGTATATGTGTAATAGAGCAGCAGGTAACAGGAAAAAGAAATAGGCTAGCGGGTGGTGGCGGTGGAATGAGAATCAAGAAAGACGGGAGAGAATAAGATTAAAAAATGTTAAAAAAACTTAACCTTAATTAATAGAGGAAAAAATAAATTATAAAATGCTAATATATCTTATATAAAAATAAACAATCAGGTAATTTTCGAGGCTAACGGGTTACCCACTCGGGTATCGGGTATACCCGATACCCACAAAACCCAAAATATGAATACCCGATCCCATCCCGTTACCCGTTTCGGTCGGGTAACGGATACCCGATACCCAACAGGTATCGAGTCGGGTTGGAAATTACCGGATATCCGCTACCCGTTTCGATAACCCTAGACTACATCATATTAGTAATTTTCTATCGGTTGTCATACACGTCCTTTTATAGGCCAGTAAGTAAATACATAGTAGAAAATAAATTCTAATTCTTGTAAATATCCTTTAATTTGATTTTCCATCATTCCTTGATTCTTGTCTTTGATTAAAATCTTCTTTTAACATAATTACAAGGACTTATTTTCTTGCATTGCTATTAAACACAATTTTTCAAAAGCTCAATAAAGATAGATAGCTAGAGTCTAACTTCGGATAAGGGGTGGGTGCGTGGAGCAACACCCTCTACGTCTCTCAACCAAGCAACACGATGTAGGGAGACAGGGATTATTGTAACGCGTCCCCTAATTCCCCATCTCATCCCTTCCGGGACCGAACCACACACGTCAATGCCCTATTGCCCTTAATTTTTTTTAATCAAAAGCACCCATAGTGGGCGGGGGGTTAGGCCGACCCCCAACCGGTGAATAAAATCAAAATATAACGTTCCAAAACATGATCCTAGCCCAAAAGTGACTAGTATCCAAAACCAGAACATGAGAAAACAAACTGAAGATCCCACAATTTGGGAAACTCCAAGCTATCAAAACTAAACTAGGAACCATATGAACAAAAGGAAGAGCAAAAATAAAGATAACGATCATATAGTCATAGTCAATCCACATTTCTGGACGGAAGCGGAAGTTAGGATATCCCAGCTATTGCCCTTAAAATTTGAATGCTTTTTGTGTGTAATTATGATACGAACATTATTTAGTTAGTTAAATTAGGAATTTGCGTATCTTTTCCATATCTTTGTTTTCTAGTTCACTAAGTTAGTTATTAGCATTATAAATATGAGTTATTGTAAACATTTGAGAAATCAAAAATATCAATATTATTTTATCGTTCATTCTCTTCTCCAAAGTGAGAAAACTTTCATGCTCGACGGGCGAGTCGAGCACTCGTCCGCGACAGACATTTATCGATCGCTGGTCTACAGACGCCGATCAACCCGATAGGAGGTTTATCCTATCAAATTGGTGCTCAATATTATCGTTCATTCTCTTCTCCAATGTGAGAAAACTGTGTTGCTCGACGGACGAGTCAGGCACTCGCCCGCGACAGATATTTATCGATCGCCGATCAACCTAATAGGAGCTTTATCTTATCAGATTGGTGCTTTCATCGCGATCTCACCCTCCAAAACACCGATCAAATCACAGCTACGTCACTGCCCGACGAGAATCCACCGCGAACAATAACTAGCCACACCAATCGAACCATAGCTACGTCGCTGCCCGACGGGAATCCACCCGTGCACAACAACTAGTTATGCCTTCCCACCATCTCGAACCATAAATAAGAGTTATTATGAGTTATTGTAATCCTGGTTCTTTGCCCTCGTTGGTCACGGCTGGTCCTTCGTCAGGCTACTATTCCGAGTTCTCGTTGGTCACGGTGGATTCTTTGCCCGGCCACCACTCCGTGAGTCACCACTCCGAGTCAGCCCCAAACGTACTCGTTGGTCACGGCGAGTTCGTTGCCCCGCCACCACTCCGAGCCATTTAGGCTCTCAATTAAAGAGCTGACCAAACAGGAGAACTCATCCCAAAAGACTAGTATATTAAGAGAAAGAACTTATTTAATTTATATACTCCACATCAATTGTTATCATAACGATCCGGGAATTGAGTCAACAAATTAGCATTTTGCAAGTAATATAACGTCAAAAGGTAGGTAAATGGCGGCCCATGTATTACCCAACTTGTTAACAAATCAAACCCACCTACCCTCTCTCTCTCCTACTACATTCCAACAACCATCGATAGCCAACTTTGCTCACTCTCTACCTCATCGCCACCTTTGACGGACTTTCCCATAAAAACCCCCAAAACCCTCCGCCCCCTTTATATTCCCAATCCCCAATCCCAATTCCAATTCCTCTCTACTCAACAATGGCATTCACTCCTACTAACCTCTCCAAGCCCATCTTCTCCACCAAGCCCACACCCCAAACCCCCCTCTTCTCACTCCCCTCCTCGCACAAGGTCAAATCCCGCCCCTTCTCCGTCCGCAGCTCCGTCGCCGCCGCCCCTTCACCTCCCGTCGCCGCCAAGGCCTCCAGCAAGGTCAAGCATGTCAAGGCGCGCCAGATCGTCGACAGCAGGGGCAATCCCACCGTCGAGGTCGATCTGATCACCGATGACGACGCGCTCTACCGCTCCGCCGTCCCCAGCGGCGCCTCCACCGGGATCTACGAGGCCCTCGAGCTCAGAGACGGCGACAAGGCCGTCTATGGGGGGAAAGGAGTCCTCAATGCTGTGACGAATATTAATGACTTTTTGGGGCCTAAGCTCGTCGGCATTGATGTTAGGTATATCATGAAAAGAAATTGCCTCTTTTCGATTCAGTTTTTGCTGTAGTTCATAACTATTCTTCTAATTTGTGTTTTGACTACACGAGTTTTTGTTTGATGTGATGATTTCAAACAAAAATTTCAACTTTTTTTAATTGACAGCGACATTTCTAGTTTTAATCGATGATTTCACATGTCCAAGAATTACTTTTTGTCTGTTTATAATTAACTGATGAGTAATTCCATATGCACTTACAGAGCTGAATAGTAGCAGGCTTGAGCTCGATCAAGCTTGGTTCAAACTTTTATGATTTCGTCAACGACTCTATCAGTCACAGAGCTTGAGCTTGCAAAGTACATATACAATTAGATGTAAATGGATTACTTGATAAACAAATGAGCTCGAGCTCAATCTTGAACAGGGTCATAAAATTGAGCATCCAATCGAGCCGCGATGTTTACTTCTAATCGAGATTCTAGAAGCTTGACTCATTTGCAACCCTATTCATCTTGTCAATGTAAATGAGGGATTAGTCTAGTGGTGGGTGAAGGTGGTACAACCTGGTCATTTGATATCAATACTCATGATTTTGAATAAACCAAGGATAGTTGCTAGTGGCATTTTTAGATTTGTCAGAGATTAGGATGAGATCCAAAGAAGTTAAATATATATGATCTTTTGTGTGTATTGCTGCAAAGAAGTTATCAATAATTTTCAGTACTCCACTGAAATATTCACTCTTGATTTCTGGTTGTGAATTGCTATCTTATAACCCTTTACATATTTTTCTCATTAAAGGAATCAGAGTGATGTTGACGGGGTTATGCTGGAGATTGATGGGACTCCAAACAAATCAAAACTTGGGGCTAATGCTATTTTAGGAGTTTCTCTTAGTGTATGTCGTGCTGGAGCTGGAGCAAAGGGCGTGCCATTGTACAATCACATACAAGAGATCTCAAACACGAAAGAACTTGTTATGCCAGTTCCAGCGTTCAATGTCATCAATGGAGGCAGCCATGCTGGCAACAACCTGGCCATGCAAGAATTCATGATATTGCCAGTAGGAGCAAGCTCATTTTCTGAGGCTTTTCGGATGGGCAGTGAAGGTTAGTAAAGTTTCTTCTCTTGGACAACAATCTCTCTAATTACTGTCAGTCATCAGAGTACTCATATTGAAAGATATACACGTTTTTATGAATAAAGGAATTGGATATTTGTTTCGAATATTTTAATGACCTCCATACTACCAAAACACAACAAAGGTGGGGAAAGGGAAGGGAAAAAAATGCTTGTTTGACACGTTTCTTCACGGTAAATGATCCAGGAGTCAGGACTTAGAGTAGGCTTATAATAAATGTCCAAGGTGAAAGGCAAAGCTCCATGGAGTCATGTGAGGAAATTATTTTAAATCTTGGACTGTTTTCATTCCAGACTCATCCTTAGGATTAGTTGGTTACCTATTAGATTACTAGACATCATTGGGTAGTTTACCTAACCACGTGCCTCTGATTTCTTAATTTCTACTATGAATTTGTTAAAAAGCATGCTAAAAACTAAGAACATGATGCTTCACTTTGTCTGACTTTTGTGCCTATCATGACATTTGGATGAGAAGATGACGTACTTGCTTTGGTTTGAGCAGTTTATCATATTCTGAAGGGCATTATCAAGACTAAATATGGACAAGATGCATGCAATGTCGGAGATGAAGGTGGATTTGCTCCAAATGTTCAGGACAACCGAGAGGGATTGGTACTGCTCATGGATGCAATTGAAAAGGCGGGGTATACAGGAAAGGTATAATCATTGCTTCTCCTGTTCTTCATGCTGGGGTTGTGTTGTTTCTCAACATTTTGTTGGAATTCTTTGTCCAGATCAAAATAGGGATGGATGTTGCTGCTTCAGAGTTCTTGACTAAAGAGGGGAAGTACGATCTCAATTTCAAAAAGCAACCCAATGATGGCGCTCATGTGCTGACAGCACAAAAACTTGGTCAATTATACCAAGAGTTTGTGAGGGATTTCCCAATTGTATCAATTGAAGATCCATTTGACCAAGATGATTGGAGTTCGTGGTCATCCTTGCAATCTGCAGTTGATATTCAACTTGTGGGTGATGATTTGTTAGTTACAAATCCAAAAAGGATAGCAGAAGCTATACAGAAGAAGGCCTGCAATGCTTTACTTTTGAAGGTATGTGCTTTGACCCATTAAATTTTTGCATCAGTGATCAGTCTCATGGCGTCCTTCCTTGGTTCCGATACATAGTTATTCTATTGAGGCAACAATCGTTTGGTATATGGGTGATCGTATAGTCAATCCGTGAGATTTAGTCATGTAGCTAAAGCACATCTTTAAACACTAAAAGATGCGCTGCAAATATCGCAGGTGAACCAAATTGGTACTGTTACTGAATCAATTCAAGCAGCACTCGACTCGAAGGCTGCTGGATGGGGGGTGATGGTTAGTCACCGTAGTGGTGAGACTGAAGACAACTTCATCGCTGATTTATCCGTGGGCTTGGCTAGCGGACAGGTGTTTAGCAGCTCTATATCTCATATTTACCGATCTCTTTTTACAAGCACTCACCTAACAAAATTATCTTCTCACTGCACAGATAAAGACTGGAGCTCCCTGCAGAAGCGAGCGCTTGGCCAAATATAATCAGGTAAAAGACGACGACAACACTCCTTTATGCATTCTCTCTATGACGAGCAAACTTGTTTTGAATGATTGTATTTGTTCTGAACTTGATTGCAGCTTCTTCGCATTGAGGAGGAGCTTGGCAATGTTCGCTATGCTGGTGAAGGTTTCAGATCCCCGTGAGCTCTGATCGAATCGATTGGGATGAATCCAAAGTCTTTCTCTTTGTTGTATATTGAATATGATGAGTAGAAGGAAATTTACTGAAAATAAAAGAGCTAGACTGGTAGAGAGAGCTTCTTGTGTTTGTGATATCTGTGACGAGGCTGATTGAGTTGTGCATTTCTTGAGAGAAACCTTGAGGAGAATGTAACTTAGAACAATAAGATTCTCTGTTTTTCTATTTAAAACTTATTTTGACACACCTCTGTTTTCAGTTGATTCCATATTTTTCTCTTGTAAAAGGAATGAAGTATTGATTTTGCAAAATTAAGCCCACATAATAAGATACAAATTGATTCCAGGATTATAAAATGATATCTAAAAAATATAATTCACCATAGATTTTATGATAGTATTTATATTTGAATTAAAATTTTATAATTCAGACATGTTAGTTCAATATTAAATTTAAAATTTTAATCTTACAATTCACTGGGATACAGTCTACAATCATAATCTAAACTATAAATTTGGACTAAACCTATAGTATTCATACAATCCATCAATTTTATAGGTGTGGCTTAAAACACCCACAATGCATAATATTTATCTTTAAGTGAGACCTATGGTTCATAATCAATCATTTATCTTTTTAATTCATCATTTATTTTGTAAATATTTATTTTGATTTTAAAACTCACAATAAATGACTTACAATTCAAAATTGACATAATTAAATTTCAAAAATTTCTCATCTATTGATGGTGCGTGCCCGATTAGCACATGAATAACGAATGTGCACCACTTCTAAGTGGCAAACACAATTTTTAAATTTTATCTCAAAGTATAATTTTGGATTTTTTAGAAATTTTGATAGGGCTTTTACACCATAACTAAAATTAAACATAGATAAATTCAAAAATTTATAAAAAAAAAAAAGTTAAAAAAAATAATTTTATTAAGGGCTTTAGCCCCACCTCTCATCCGCATGATTCCGCCCATGCCACTCCGTGGCTAGTCTAAGAAATAATCTTCGACGAGACGTCGTGCCACAATTTCACGCTCTCGGTGCACGGACATCCTCAGTAATAGTAACTCGGCTTTGGACCGAATTGATCACCCGTGATAAACGATTTGGTCCTACTTTCTACTGTCTTGTAGAAGATCATTAGTGTAAATCTTATTATATGAAGATTATTTCTCTTGAACACGAAAGAGAGAAAACTAAAAACAAACACAAGGAGTGTTTTCATGCAGAGGCAGCACATGACTCACAAATCTTCATTGCAATTTCAGAGTGCTGCTACAATTCCGTTTGATTGAGAGCTATTAGGTGTAAAACTCGTGATTACCAACTTGATTTGATTGATATATAAATCCAGTTTACCAAGTTGCTATAGTTGAACAAAACAAAACTTTGTTCTAAAATATTAAGGGATTAATTAGTTAATTCATATCCCTGCAAGGTTGCAGGGATTGATTGGAACTTCAATGGCTATGGTGGTAACTGCCAACTGGTAAGTCAGAATGAATCTTTCAAATATTGCCGCTTAATCTGAGGAATATATTGCGCGGAGTAGTAGACTATCATCTAAACAGTAAAATGTGGCAATTTCTATGCAGAATTTACTTAATACGGAGTTGGCTCTTTCATTTTGTTTTTGTGCTTTTCCAAATTTAGGATATATTTCCACACTGGAAATCATTTATGGTGTGATAATAGGTCTATATCAAACTTTTTTTATCAACTTGTTAACATATTTTGTACCTCATGTTAGCAAAAGGTTGACATTATCTAAATTCATTAGACTGAACGTATTAAAATAAAATACTAATGCAAACTTCAAACTTTTATGAATATATTAAATAATGATGAAACATTTTGTATGAATAATAAAATTATCTCGCAGCACGTGTCCCGCACCACCTAGCGCCATCTCCATCCCCACCTCTAGCAACGAGGCATACCACACTGCACACCGGTGCGGCACCCCATTCTCCTAAGTCCTACCCATTAGCATGCCCTAAGAGGCCACATCGATCTTTCAAGTTGATTTGCATTATCATAAAATATTTTATAAATCAAGCAGTGCAAGAAATGGTGGGTCTACACCATGTTCCATGCGAGTGCAAATTATGATGTGTTTCTGTTAAAAGTTTGCATAGATTCATCGTTGATAGAGAAAAACAGGAAAGAGAATATGACAGTTAACTTTGAGCAAAGAAAACATTTGCTGCTTTTGAAGCTTTAGATTTATGGAGAAGCTGGTTGCTGTTGGGTGATGCAATGTATCACGAGCGCCTTCGATTCTCACAATCTGGTCTCAAACATGAAGCAAAAATTATATAAGTAAACATGAACATAGTCTACTGTTAGCTACACATTCGAGTTAACCCGTGTTGAGATAAGCTTAAGTCAGTCAAGCAGGTAGTAAAGCTCATAATCCCATCATTGCTAGAGAATTGGGGGCAAAAAATGGTTATGTTGCACATAAACAAAGAGGTACAGGGCAGGAATTCCAACCCAAAACACTATCAAAGGAATGACAGACAAAAAATTCAACCTGTTGTAGTCCATTAGCGAAAGTTTGATAATTTCGAATTTTCTAGCTTTGGCATCAGTTTCGCTGGTAAGAACAGAAAGAGCTTCCATGGATCGGTCGTATTGGGGGTCTGACGTATCATCGATCCATGACAATAAAACTACACCAGGCCTCGTGAAACCGCACATGTTACCGATGTGCCCATTAGTGTCATTATCACCCTGCAACAATGTTTGTATATAGATATCGAGCTGGAGTTAGGATAAGCCTGAGTCAATGAAGATAAGTGGTTAAGCTCAACTATCAACCGCCAATTTCATCTCAGTTTGCCTTATTCCATATATTTAACATGGACTGAGACGAATAGGACAGATTCATATGTTTCAAATCTATGGAGGCACACAAGCATTACTTATCCACAATGGAGAAATGTCATTTAGTTTAAGTTCGTACACCAAATTTTACGCATTCGATTACTAAATGTGATTAAAAATTTAGTGCATGGAAAAAAATTATTCTTTTAATCTCATTAAATGTACTGTAATGTTACTTGACTAAATATGTATATGAAAACTGACGGCGTTTAAATGTACAAATTCATTAATAGATTTAGTTCTAATTAAATTAAATTTTTAATTTAAAATGGCATTATTGTAAATATTGTCAAAACTCCCCTTTTATATATGTATAGATTTGAACATATACAAAATCAGAAAACGAGATAAATTCCTATTCAGTCTATAGGGTGGGTACATTACATATTTTTTT
Source organism: Salvia hispanica (assembly GCF_023119035.1). Lineage (NCBI taxonomy): Eukaryota > Viridiplantae > Streptophyta > Magnoliopsida > Lamiales > Lamiaceae > Salvia > Salvia hispanica. Next base: position 25,520,642 of record NC_062967.1, on the reverse strand, counting down.
TTTATCGCATAACAATTTAATTTGGAGTTATAATTAGGTGGTATTAATTATATAGATGTCTTTGGTGAAATTAGTTACTTTTTCGAATTATAAAAAATGAGGATTAACTAATTAATTAAAAAAAAGAGAAAGATCTGAAAATTTTGGACCCTATATCAGTCATACAGCACCTCAATTTAATATGTTTGGCCTGAATGCTGAAACACTCGCATGCTGACATGCATAGGTCAAAATTAAATATTATTAATAATTTATTTATACTGTGATATCTATAAAATTAAAATAAATAACTTATAATTCAGAAACATAACTAAAATTCAAAAATTATATAGTTGAATAAAATATTCATAAATTAAATGACAAGAAAATTTACAGTCGGTAGATGGAGCGTGCCCAAATTTGCACATGACTAATGAATGTGCACCACATCGTAGCTCGTCTAGGATGTAATTTTTTAATTTTTTTCAATTATCGATTTTATATATAAAATGACGTTGATGATGTTCAAATCATCATCGTTTCCTTAAAATAAGTAAAAATTAAATAAAAGAAAAAAATATATATACTTACTTATAATGAAACACGTCAATTTGAATATTATCGGAAGAGTAAAGACGATAGATGAGACAATTGAAAAAAAATTAAAAACTTAAAATTTAATATACCTTTCCTTTGTGATATATGGACCAATTGTGGATTGAGCTGGAGGAATTAATTGTGGGCTTAATTAATTCGAAGCCCAGATTCTATTATTTGTGGCCCAATGTGTTGTGGCCCGTAACTTACCTGGGATTAACCGATGGCTGCCACGTAGCATTGTCACCCGGATTGTGAATGCTGGCCGTTGGATCTAGGGTGTATTTGTTGTGAGTGTTTAAACTCTACCTCTCACCCTTTGCCGATTCATTCTGATACTCTCTCAATCTCATCTCTGGCTTCTCTCTAGCGATTGCTCTCTCTCTCTCTCATTCTTCTCCGGTCATCTTCTCCAATTATTCCTTCTCTTGTTGTGTGAGGAAGAGTGAGATCCTTTCAACGTTGTGTTGATGTGGTGGATCTGTTGGTGATTGAACGGTTGAGTTCTGATCTTTTGCATTCGGTGAAGTTTTGAGAAGATCTTGGTGTGTAGGAGGCAGTTGGTGATGTTTTGGTAGTGTTCTTGGTGATTGAGACGAGACCTTGTGATTTCTGTGGTGAATCGCATCTGTGAAGTAGTAATCGGTTAATCCCTTGGGTTTTGGGGTTGTTCAGTCTCACGGTGCTCCTTTGTGACTCGTGGTGCAGACGGTGGAGGTCTCTGGCCCTTGTGAAGTTGCGTGTGCAACCTGAGCCAAAGTCCCTCGGTTTATTACTTGTATTTTCATATTATTCTTGTGTCAGATCCGAGTTCTTACTATACTGATTGTTCTACTTAGTGTGCAGGTCAAGATAAAAAGATATAGCGGTGGAATCTGAACTGAGCAGTGCTTCAGATTAGTGCTAGGGTTCTTTTGTATCTTGTAGCTTCCGTAGATTGTATAGTTCGATTGTATACCTTGTATCTTGGCTTGTATCTCTGAGATTAGCCATCTCAGATCAATTGCAATAAAGAGGTCCCGGTAATTAGCGAATCCCGAGTGGTCTGATCCCTACAGTGGTATCAGAGCCACGGGGGGATCACTTGGGCGCGCCGGGTCGCAAATTAAGGAGGTGGGCTCTTCAGAGTAAAGCTCGGCCTCCGGTATAGGCCCTGAGGTAAGACGAGTATTCCTTAACGAAGGATATTCGCTCTGGTAAATTGGCTAAACCCTTAAACTCTTACTGCTTTCTAGTTTTAGGTGTGGGCAGTTGTTGCTGGTAGTAGTCGCTTGCCGCGGCTTTAGGCTATCTGCTCTTGTTTTCTTGTATTGGTCTTCTAGGACTTACTGCTTTCCAAGGTGCTTTATTGTTTTCTTTCTTCTTCCGCTGTGGTGTGCTTTGGTGTGTTTTAAGAGTTAGCAAATTGTGCGTTCTGGTTTTTTCCTTGTACTGCTTGTAAAGAGAAAATTACCTATCCACCAAGTGCTATTCCAAACTGCCTAGAGTGACCCCCTGCGCCCTTATTCAGTGAGTGCTTGTGAACTGGGAAATCCTCTAGCCAGGGTGCTCGTGACAGATAGGGAGGATCTCTGTGATTGAGCTGGGTACATTCTTGAACACATTCTGTGCTAACCACCTATGTGTGCATGCTTGTGTGTGATCTTGACTGATTACTTGCTCTTCTGTGGAGTCCTAGATTAGCAAATCCCTGCATTACTTGTTTTATTGGTGAGTCCTCTGTGTCTCTGTGGCTTTTAGCTCATCAAAAAAGTTTGCCTGTGCAGGGTTGTGTGCTGTGCCTTGTGTGTTTCTTTTCCTTTTTCTGTGTGTGTTGCGAAAAACCCTTTTGTTTTCAAAATGGCTGCTCCAGTTGTTGGGATTACTCCCTTCAATGGTAAAAATGATTTTAGCATTTCGAAGCAAATGACTAAGTGCATTTTAATACATCAAAAAGTTTTCAAAGCTGTTGAAAATACTATTCCAGAAACTGAATCAGAGGAAAAGTTTTCAACTATTATCCTCAACCTGAGTGACTCTGTCATAAGGAAGGTTGGAACTATTGATTCTGCTTCTGAATTGTGGAAAACTCTTGAAACCTTGTATGTTGAAACTTCCATGTCTAGTAGGATGTATTTGTTGGAAAAACTCTTCAAATTTAAGCTTGATCTTACTAAGGACATTGATGACAATGTGGACAGGTTTCAAAAGCTTGTTCAAGACATTAAACGTGCTGGTGATAAAACCATTGATGAATATACTAGCATAGCTTTAATGAATGCTATCCCTGACTCATACAGTGATGTGAAGGCTGCTATTAAGTATGGGAGGGATTCTGCTCCCATTGAGTTGATCATTAGTTCTCTTAAGTCTAAAGAACTTGAACTTAGGGAGAATAATGAGGTCAAAACCAGTCAAAATAAAGCCATGAATGTTAGAGGTAGATCTAGATTCAAGGGTGATAACAATGGAAAGCAAAATGATAATGGAAAAAAGTCAAACAGAGGAAAGTCTAGGTCTAAGAGTAGGAATCCCAATAAGAACAACAGGAAGTGCTTTAACTGTGGTGAACTTGGTCATTATAAGAGAGAATGTACAAAGCCTAAAAAGGCAAAGTCTTATAATGAAAATGGGGATGCTCTTGCCAATCTTGCTAAGAATGATGATTCTGAAGGAGTTTGTTTTATGAATCATGATATGTTCTCTGTGAATCATGCCTCTGCTTGCTCTTTTGCCCAAACTGACTGGTTGATTGATTCTGGATGTACCTTTCATATTTCTCCTTTCAAAAGTTTGTATTCTGATTTCAAACCTGTTTCTGACTCATTTGTCTCAATGGCAAATGATAAAAAGTGTCAAATTCTTGGGGTTGGGACTGTGTGTTTGAAATTCGAAAATGGTTTTACTTTGAAATTGGAAAATGTAAAGTATGTTCCTGATCTATGCTATAACCTGCTTTCATGTACTTCTCTTGAAAAAGATGGTTTTGAGGGAAAATGGGGCAGGGGGTTATGAAAATCTTTAAGGGGTCTTTATGCGTTTTCAAAGCTTTCAAAAAGTATAACTTGTATGTGTGTTCTTCTAAGTCCCTATGTGATAATAACAGTTCTGCAAATGTGGTAAATGATTCTAAGACTTTATTATGGCACAATAGGCTTGGACACATGAGTGATAAGGGTTTGAAGATTTTGAAAAAGGATCAGCTTCTCTCCTCAAAAGATTTTCAAAGTGATCTTCCTTTCTGTGATACTTGTGTGTTAGGTAAGCAGCATAGAGTGTCTTTTCCCTCTCCTGTTACTGAATGTATCAGTAAAGGAGTTCTTGAGTATCTACACATGGATGTGTGGGGACCAGCTTCTGTGACTACCCATTCAGGGTCTGTCTATTTTTTTATCTGTGATAGATGACTTTTCTAGAAAGGTCTGGTGTTTTCTTTTAAAGCAAAAGTCTGATGTTTTTGACACTTTTAAAAATTGGAAATTCTTGATTGAAAACCAAACTGGAAAATCCATCAAGGCTATCAGAACTGACAATGGGTTGGAGTTCTGCAATGCCCAGATGGATAGTCTGTGTGTCTCTTATGGTATTAAGAGGCACAAAACTGTTCCTTATACCCCTCAGCAAAATGGAGTAGCTGAGAGGATGAATAGGACCCTGCTTGAAAAATTCAGGTGCCTTCTTTCTAAAAGTGGTCTTTCTAAAAAGTTTTAAGGAGAAGCTCTTCTTACTGCTTGCTACTTGGTGAATAGATCACCCTCTGTACCTTTGAAAGGAAAATGTCCTGAGTCTGTATTTTCTGGTAAAAGAATTGGTTTTTCTCATCTAAGAGTCTTTGGTTGCTCTGCCTTTACTCATCAGAAGGTTGATAAACTTGATCCTAGGTCTAGGAAAGGTGTTTTTCTGGGATACCCTGATGGTGTTAAAGGGTATAGGGTATGGTTGAGGGATGAACCAGGGTTCGGGGTTATAATTAGCAGGGATGTTGTCTTTAATGAAACTGAATTCCCTTGCCTTAGACCCTCTGGGGAGTCTGCTCTAGCCAGTGAGTCTCCTACCCACATTCAAAGTGAGGTGGAGATTCCTACTGGTGCCTCAAGTGAGGTGGAGCAGGTTTGGATCACTGATCCAACTCCTGGACCTGATGGTGACCATGCTGAGGACCCAGTAGATGTAGATCATATTGATGCACCCCCTGATTCAACTGTTGTCCAAGATAGTGCTATAGTTGATGAGCCAAACTTGCATGATTATGTGTTATCTAGGGATAGGGTAAGAAGGCCTCATAACCCCCCTGTTAGGTACACTGGTTTGGTAAACTTGCTTGCTCTTGCTTTCAATGTTTTTGAATCTGATGGGGATGAACCCTCAGACCTATAAGCAGGCTCAGAAGTCTAAAGCCTGGAACTTGTGGCTTAAGGCTATGAAAGATGAAATGCATTCCTTGTTGATAAACCATACTTGGATTCTTGTGCCTTTACCTGTTGGTGCCACTGTGGTTGATTGCAGATGACTTTATAAGCTTAAAAATGAAATAGATGGTATTAGGTACAAGGCCAGGTTAGTGGCAAAAGGGTTTACTCAGCAAGAGGGGGTAGACTAGACCTGCCCAAGGCTTACCGAACCGGCGGTTAAAACCGAAACCGTAACCGTGAGAATTTTCCCGAACCGAAACTGTCGATTTTTGAACCGTGGTTCGGTTCAGGTTCAAAAAATTTCGAACCGAAACCGCCGGTTCAGGGCGGTTTCAAACTGGACCCACGAAAAACTGTCGGAAAGCCGTGAAATTAAGCCGGAACCGCAAAAAATCGTCGGTTTGGAACTGTAAAAACCACTGGAAAACCGCCGATTCGGAACCGAAACCGAAACCGGCGGTTATGGAACCGGAACACTAACCGTGAAACACCCTCACGGTTTGGTTCCGGTTCAACAATTTTCAAAACCGGAACCGGCGGTTCCGAACCGTAACCACCGGTTCCTGAATCGTGGGCACCTCTAGGTGCTTATATATTAAAAACCTTGGTAGTGTTCTTGTTTTATAGTTGCTTTATGTGGATGACATACTGATTATGGGACCATGTTTAAAGTCTATTAAGTCTGTGCAAACTGCTCTGAGTGAGAACTTTGACATGAAGGACCTTGGTGATGCTCAGAAAATATTGGGGATAAATATTTTCAGGGATAGAAAGAAGTCTATCCTGGTGCTTCACCAAGAGCTTTATGTGCATAAGATTCTTCAAAAGTTTAATATGGCTGCTGCTAAAACTGCTTCTGTTCCCTTAGCTGCACATTTTTTACTGAGTAAAGATCTTTGTCCTAAGTCTGATGATGATATTGCTGCCATGAAAAAGATTCCCTATGCAAATGCTATTGGTTCTGTGATGTATTTAATGGTTAGCACCAGACCTGATATTGCTTATGCTGTTTCTGTGCTTAGTAGATATATGTCAAATCCAGGCCCTGTGCATTGGGAAGCTTTGAAATGGTTGTTGAGATACTTGAAACATACTTCTAAGTATGGTCTGTGTTACTCAAAGTGTGATGATGGTGTTGAGTTGTGTGGCTATGTGGATTCTAACTATGCTAATGATAGGGACAAGAGAAAGTCCACTACTTCCTATGCTTTTACTGTGTGCAGATCTTGTATCAGCTGGAAGTCCCAACTTCAACACATTGTGGCTCTATCAACAACTGAGTCTGAATACATTGCTATAACAGAAGTCATGAAAGAAGCCATTTGGCTCAAGGGAGTGCTCTCTGAACTGAAATTTATTAAGTCTTTGCCTGTTTTATACTCTGACAGTCAATCTGCTATTCAGTTGTGCAAAAACCCAGTCTTTCATGATAGAACCAAACATATAGATGTTAGGTTTCATTTTATAAGAGATGTTGTTGAAAAAGGTGAGATTGCATTGCATAAAATTCACACTGATCAAAACCCAGCAGATATGGACACTAAGTGTCTATCTATTGATAAATTGCTTTCCTGCATCAAAAAGTTGCACTTTGATTGTGGTTAGCATTGCATGTCCCTCGGATAATGTGACCCAGACTTGGATTTTATTCTCTAGTGTCTGTGGGTCAAAAGACCTCTTTGGCTAATGGACCTTGGTCCTCTGGTGCCTAGAGGCAACCTAGTATTTCCTTGACTAATGAACCTTGTTATTTGGTGTCTTGGATTACCTTGTAGGCTGTGATGAAGACACACGTGGACCAGGGCTCTCCACTGTTTACCCAATGTGGTCCAAGGTGGAGTATGTGAGATATATGGACCAATTGTGGATTGGGCTGGAGGAATTAATTGTGGGCTTAATTAATTCGAAGCCCAGATTCTATTATTTGTGGCCCAATGTGTTGTGGCCCGTAACTTACCTGGGATTAACCGATGGCTGCCACGTAGCATTGTCACCCAGATTGTGAATGCTGGCCGTTGGATCTAGGGTGTGTTTGTTGTGAGTGTTTAAACTCTACCTCTCACCCTTTGCCGATTCATTCTGATACTCTCTCTCTCTCTCTCATCTCTGGCTTCTCTCTAGCGATTGCTCTCTCTCTCTCATTCTTCTTCGGTCATCTTCTCCGATCATTCCTTCTCTTGTTGTGTGAGGAAGAGTGAGATCCTTTCAACGTTGTGTTGATGTGGTGGATCTGTTGGTGATCGAACGGTTGAGTTCTGATCTTTTGCATTCGGTGAAGTTTTGAGAAGATCTTGGTGTGTAGGAGGCAGTTGGTGATGTTTTGGCAGTGTTCTTGGTGATTGAGACGAGACCTTGTGATTTCTGTGGTGAATCGCATCTGTGAAGTAGTAATCGGTTAATCCCTTGGGTTTTGGGGTTGTTCAGTCTCACGGTGCTCCTTTGTGACTCGTGGTGCAGACGGTGGAGGTCTCTGGCCCTTGTGAAGTTGCGTGTGCAACCTGAGCCAAAGTCCCTCGGTTTATTACTTGTGTTTTCAGATTATTCTTGTGTCAGATCCGAGTTCTTACTATACTGATTGTTCTACTTAGTGTGCAGGTCAAGATAAAAAGATATAGCGGTGGAATCTGAACTGAGCAGTGCTTCAGATTAGTGCAAGGGTTCTTTTGTATCTTGTAGCTTCCGTAGATTGTATAGTTCGATTGTATACCTTGTATCTTGGCTTGTATCTCTGAGATTAGCCATCTCAGATCAATTGCAATAAAGAGGTCCCGGTAATTAGCGAATCCCGAGTGGTCTGATCCCTACATACTCCCTACTAAGTTGAGTCGCATTCCTTTTTGAATGTCCCAACTAAGTTGAGTCATTTCCCCTTCTAACAAAAATAAAATAAAAATAAAATAAAAATAAAACTTTTGTTATTCCATCACCTACTTTATTCTCTTTTTATATATTTTTTATTTTCAATACAATTTGTTAATATGTGTGCCCAAACTTAATTGAAATGAGGAATATAACAATTTGTGAAATTAGCCTGAATTTATGATTTTAATGATTATTAAGCATTTCAGGTGAATTGGATAAACCGTAACCGAACATAGAAATGAATAATGGCAGAGTCGTTAGATCTGCAGTGGGCCTGGATAGAGAGAAAAACAGAGTTTACATGCAAATGCGGCAGCACAGCCCCACATTAAGATTCCCGACTCATATTCTAATCCCCACAATTCAAACCTCATCTTACTTTTACCTCCATTCGCCCACTTACTTTTCCTTTCACTCACGAATCTTAATTGAAAATTCAAGGTGCTGCTACAGTTGCCAGCTATTAGGTCTAGAACTCGTGATTGTAAATCAATCTCCGCTGCTTCCGCCGATTTGATTCCACTTTACCAACTTTCTATTGCTGATTTCGACCTTGAATTTCGTAACAAATCAACGCCGTCGCCACATCGTTGCAAGTCAATCCTTCTAATCTCTATAAGAATTATGAAGTTTGGTTTGGAAGAGCGGGTGGCTAGGATGAAGCTGAAAGGGAGGCCCATGGATCACGGGTATTACATGCCTGCTGAGTGGGCGCCTCACTCGCGCTGCTGGATCGGCTGGCCTGTGAGTTTCTTCCTTTTTTTTCATTATATCTCTTGCTCTGTTTTCACTGCTCTTTTTTTGTGTTTCTTTTTCTTGTGACTTTTTTTTATAGGTCTTTCTAATTGGATAATGCTCTGATATGTTTAATTGAATAATACCAATTCAGTAGAATTATATTGTATGATTGTTTGTTGCTATCTCTTTAATGTGACAAGAGTTTAATAGGAATCCTGCGTTTGCATAGTCTTGCTGGTTTGGTGTACTGTTCTCTCATATACTCACATTTTTGCTGCTGATATTCATGCTGTGAAAAGATCTTTTATAAAATTATTTTTTAGTTTGCACAGAACATCTGCTTTTTAAATATTTCTTTCTCTATCTATTACTCCCCCCGCCCCCCCATAATTTGTCACCATTTGACCCGGCACGTGAGTCCTACTTTTATATATTTGTTTTATAACAAAATGTGAGTGAGAATGAGATAGTGGAATATGAGTCCACTACCAAAAATGGTAAAAGGGAAAGGTGGCAAATTTTTAGGGACGGATGGAAATGGAAATAAGGGACAAATTTTCAGGGACGGAGGGATTACTATACATATATATTATAAGTACATGTGTATGCATGTATACGAATTTCCCAATCTCCATGCAATCCTACCAGCTTGAGGTACACACCTTCAGTGCCAGATACCCATGTTTGAATTTTGATTTTGGCTTACTTTTTTTTTTTTATCGTCTAGGTCTTTATCAAATTGAGCTAGGGATTTTATATACAGAGCATTTTGGATTGTAATAAGATGTTTTCCTTTTGTTTACGTGTTGTGTCTATTGTAGTGTCTTGTCTATACCCTTTCCGGGATGTAGGATATGAGGTCAAGATTGGAATAATGGCTTCTTCTGAGTATAGTTGAACTTCGTGTTTGCATTAGAAAACATGCATCTCTGAGGAATTGGAAGGCTTCCAACAATGTAACATCTTATGGTCATAATCTTTATGCTTTAACTTGTGGTTACCATTACATGTGTCATCTCCCATTTCTTGGAACATGAAACTAGACTACTGGAGAATCAAAGTTTGTTGAGAAGTGGGGTGAAAACTTCGAATATAGTATTACACATCAATCATGTCTCAAAAGTTTTGAGTGAATTAAATTCACACAAAAATTACTCCTAGTAGTTGCAGGAAAACTGTAAAGATTCTTCAACAAAACTAAACTTTGTTCAGTATTCCAACATAGCAATGGCAGTTGTAGACTGAACATAATATTAATGGCTCAATTAGTTAATTCTTATCCTAGCTCCTCCGCTTGATTCACAGGAACGGCCAGACAATTGGCGTGACAATGCCGTGCATGCTCAACGTGTCTTTACCAGAGTTGCAACTGCAATTTCAAGATTTGAACCAGTTACTGTATGTGCCAGTTCTGCGCAGGTTTGGCATTCTTTTTTTTTTACTTTTTCAGTACTTCCTTTTATGTTTGGTACTCCTTTCAACAACAGAGGTTTCCTTATAATACAGTGGGAGAATGCCCGCAGTCAATTGCCAGAACATATCCGGGTGGTTGAGATTAGCATGAATGACTCTTGGCTCCGTGACACTGGACCAACTGTGAGACTTTTACTTGTCTAAACCATATTATTATCCTCTGCTACTGAAGCTGTATTAATATGATCTGGCTTCATTTTCTGGCAGTTTCTTGTCAGAAATAGTCTATTAGATAACAAGAACTTGGACAGCAAGGTTGCAGGGATTGATTGGAACTTCAATGGCTATGGTGGTAAGTCAGCATGAATCTTTCAAATATTTCCGCTACTCTGAGGATATTTTTTGCAGAGTAGACCACTGTCTAAACAGTAAAATGCTGCCATTTCTATGTAGAATGTACTTAAATCATTTTTTTTTGTGGTTTTGGTGATTTCATTTTTGTTTTAGAGCTTTTCTAAATTATGTAGGATATATATCCAGTGTGGAACTAATTTTTGGTGTGATATATCTCCACAATGAGCAAATGTTTATGGTATAAGGTCTATACCATGAATTTATCTTATCTACATACACCAAAGGTTTTAAATAAACATATTCCACTTCCTAGGCATGGATGGAGGTTGTTATGAGGATTGGAGCCTTGACTTACTTATCGCTAATAAGGTTGGCCAAGTTTTAAGTGCAATATGAAAGCAAGTACGTGGAGAAATTTATTTTGTTGGACCTACATTAATCACATTATATACTTTTTTATATTTACCCTTGCAGGTTCTGGAAATTGAAAATGTTCCAAGGTTTTCTCATTCTATGATTCTTGAAGGTGGAAGTGTTCATGTTGATGGAGAAGGTTTTTTACTTCTTTCTTGACATCCTTGTACTTACTTATACATTTTGTTTACTCAAACACGAATTTCTCTGCACGAAAATTGAATTAACTTTAGCTTTTATCATTATCTTTTATGTATTAGGATGATCATATTCCATCGTTATTTCTATATGGCATGATTAGTTATAATCTTAGTCACTCAGATTTTTGGCAAGAGACGTGACTCCCAAATTCAAATTCGTTGAGTTCCTATATGAAGATTTCTGTATAAGAAATGATTGCTCTGTATGAGTACTGACATGCCTAATTAGTGGAAAATATAAGCATTTTTCGTCAACTTATTGCTTAGATATTAAAAGAAAACTAACTTGGTGTGGATCAGAATATATATACGACCAGCGTATGAAAAGATCAAGTGCCTCGCGACTTACGGTTTTGAAGCAGTTGAGCTGATTTGCTTATTTACTTTGGTTTCTCCCTGAATGTACTGAGTGGTGCATCTCAATATGTATGAATGCAGAATGCATTGAGTACGTTGATTTCACTCTATATTGCAGAATGCAGTCCATGAAACCCAGTCTCTGTCTATAGAATGTTTTTGTACTACTTCTCAACACTGCGGACTGAGGCACTGATATTAGCAGGCGAAAGAATTGATGTATATATGCCTCTTTATTTAGTGTCAATATGACATCCTATAAACTAAGACTTTTCTTATTTCTATAGTTCATGATAACCGCCTACCACTAACAAGCATATTCTTTCGTAAGAACTTCCAGTGTGTACGTTAAACTTATTATCCTTAGAATTTTTTAGAATAACACAGACTAATCAATATCTGTTTCTTCCTTCAGGGACTTGTCTTACAACAGAGGAATGCCTACTGAATAAAAATAGAAATCCTGGTTTATCTAAGGGACAAATTGAGGATGAACTTAAGGCATACCTTGGAGTGAAGAAGGTCATCTGGCTGCCTCGTGGATTATTTGGTATCTTCTTGTTCACATCTTGCTTCTGGTTACTTGGTTTCAGGGACAAACTCTAAATAGCTCGATATGAACACATCTCTTCAGGGACATGTAACTAGATTAACATGTTTGGTCTGGATTTACACATATACAACCTCACTTATTATGTTCCATATTGTCAACTAGTGTAAGGCTATAATCGAATGCATAAAAGTGGGTTTTCGTAGTTTAGGGTTTAGGGTTTAGGGTTGACGGTAGATAGTTGATCTTCACCACCTTATTTTCATTGACTCGGGCTTATCCTAATTCCATGGAAACACCACAGCCTGACATATATTTTCAAACATTGTTATGTATCTTGCAGGTGATGATGACACTAATGGGCACATTGATAACATGTGCTGTTTCGCGAGGCCTGGTGTAGTTTTATTGTCATGGACCGATGATACGTCAGACCCCCAATACGAACGATCAATGGAAGCTCTTTCTGTTCTTACCAGCGAAACTGATGCCAAAGGTAGAAAATTCGAAATTATCAAACTTCATGTGCCAGGACCACTCTATATGACAGAGGAGGAAGCTAATGGACTACAGCAGGTTGATTTTTTTTCTCTCATATAACCATTTTTTGTCGCCAATTTTCTAGCAATGATAGAATTATGAGCTTAACTACCTGCCTGATTGACTTAAGCTTATCTCAACACGAGTAAAAGGCGACTCCTTGTTTCGGCATTTGATCTTAGGTCATAAAAGTACACTCCATTGTTTATCTCTTTGTTGTGCTTATGATCGTTTAATTTCTTTGCCATGCCATTGAATAATTCTGAAACTGAGACTTGACCTACAGGGCGATGGTAAAGGAAGGGATCCTGGCACGAGACTTGCGGCCTCATATGCAAACTTCTATATTGCAAACAGAGCAATTATCACCCCTCAATTTGGTGATAAGAAGTGGGATGATGAAGCTGTTCGCGTCTTGTCTTCCGCCTTTCCAGATTATGAGGTAGATGTTTCCCAGTCCAGATTGATGTTCATGAATCTCTAGCTACCAGTAGATTATGTTCATGCTTACTTATATAATTTTTGCTTGATGTTTGAGTCCAGATTGTGAGAATCGAAGGCGCTCGTGATATCGTGCTTGGTGGAGGCAATATACATTGCATCACCCAACAGCAACCAGCTTCTCCATAAATCTAAAGCTTCAAAGGCAGCGTCTATTGCCTTGAATTTATTGATTCATAACTTTACTCAAAATTCACTCTCGTATTCTCTTCTATCAACAATGTTTCTATGCAAACTTTTAGAAGCGAAGCACATAATAATTTGCACTGCTTGATTTGTAAAATATATTGTTTTGCGATTTTCTCTCTTTCTTCAGACAACTTGCAAATCAACTTGAAAGGTAAATGTGGCATCTTAGGGCATGGGTAATGGATAGGAAAAGTGGGCGCTGCACCGGTTGGGAGGTGTGTCGTGCGGTACACCCCGTTGCTGGAGTTTGGGGGGGGGGGGTGTGATGAGAAAGGAGGATGACGCTAGGTGGAGAGAGCGGTACAGGACAGGTCACGATGTGCGTTGCGGGGTTGTAATTTTACTATTCATACAAAATGTTACTATGTCATTATTTTATGTTTGTACAAAAAGTTTGAAGTGTGCAAGAATAATACATTCGCATTTCATGTATACATTTTGTTAACTATATTTAGCTCAACGTCAACCTTTTGCTAATATGGGGTACAAAATGTTTTACGATTGATGTTAGTATAAAAGAATTCTTCTTTGTTTAGTTAAAAAAAGTTTTGATTATTTTATTATCATTTCATGATTACAGAAAGTTGGCGGTATTTATACATGTATTAAAATGAAATGTAAATGGCAAAAGTTAGCGGGGCTCGAGCCCTCCCTAAAATCATTTTTAAAATGTTTTTTTATGAATGTTTTATATTTATCCAAATGTAATACTAGTACTATGCAGAACCCTTATTAATAATTTAAATTATATAAAAATATACTTTTAAGCAAAATACAATAAATCTCGAGAACGAAGAAATTAAAAACAAATATGCGTTATATTTTACTATAACCAAAAAAGGGATGGATGATAGTTCAAGATATGATATTTATGCTCATACATTCCATCGAGGATCCGATAAACAGAAGGGGGGAGGAAATTCACAAAATAAGTTTTGGTACAAAATGAAACTGAAAAAAACCAAAGCATCCATGAAACTGATGGAGAGAGCAGAAAGCAATGCTTAGTAGCCTGGGGGCCTGTGGGCGATGAAACTGACAATCTGCACCTGACGGTTGTTGTCGAATCCGATGATTCTGATGAAGGCCTCGGGGTGGAGGGTGGCGGCCTCGTCAAGCTCCTTTAGGACCTGGACTGGGTCAGTGCACCCGAACATGGGCAGCTTCCACATTGTCCAGTACCTTCCGTCATAGTATCCTGGGGATCTGTTGTTCTCACGGTGCGGGAACGCATTCTACATTGTAATATATACAATTAGGGTATGTTCGGTTTGAAATATTATATATATGTCATGATTGAATATATATTATTTTTATTTATGATATTGAATTTCACAACTTAATTCTAGATGGATAATCATATGATAATGCATCATTGCCAACCCTCTCCAACTAAAATAATCTAAATTATAAGTTAATCCTAGATGGATCATTATATGATAATGAGTCCTAGCCAACTCTCTCCAACTAAAATAATCTAACAATTTAATTATAGATGCATAATCGTATGATAAAAAGTCACAGCAATCGAACGACACCTTAGTGATAGAACTATAAAATTTTACTAATATAAAAAAAATGATTTCAACTTAAAAGGAATTAAAAGTACCTTTGGGTCCAACTCGAATTCGAGGCAAGGAATGAGGCCGGTGCGGATAAGGAAGTCGACTTGCTTCAAGAGTTGCTCCCTTGTTAGTGGTGGCAAGTACGACAATGTCTCGAACTTCTTCAGTCCCTCAGTGGGCCACACCTATACATACACACACACATTTATAAGTACAATAACTAATTGTCACAGGTTGACTCGGGTTAGATTTTAAGAAATGTAAAGGAAAGTAAGTGGATTGTGAGTCCTACTTTTACGTACTAATCTTATAATAATAAAATGTGAATCAAATTATCCAGTGGAATGTAAAGCTCATTAACAAAAGTAGTACTACTATAAGTGTAACAAGTATTTGCAACGGGATCGAAAAGGAAAGTAATGACAATTAATTTAAGGTATGACGAATGTGACCTTCATGCATGAGACTCTGCCGCCGTTGTTGGCGATGGTGGTGATGTCGGCGGTCTTGCGGGTGGTGGGGAAGGCGGAGACGGACTTGAGTCCGGTGAAAGGAGCCACCATGCTCGCTTGAGCAGGGGCGGAGCGGGCGGCGACAGCGGCGGTGGAGAGCATTGAGGAAGCCATTTCTGTCTCTCTCTCTCAAAGTAATTAGCGTGGTACCATCGTTGGCTGCCCCCACCCTTTATAACGGCCATGCATTCTCTCGTTTCTCATCGGAGGGCTGTGGTTTGATATTGGGTGGTGGCGGTGGATATAGGCCGTTGGATGTGGTCTTTTGCAACCACATATAGATGGATTAGTGCCATATTGACACGTGGCGGTTATCTTATCTGGTATGGGGCATTTGAGGTTGAGACTGCAATGGCAGCACAGCCCTTCATCCTCTAGATTTTACTCTATTTTGTTTGCTATAAGATATTTTTTTTCCTTTCGAAATTGAGGAAAATTAAGTTTATGGCCACCTTCGAAATTGATGGGATGGAAGGTGTTTCATAGGATAAGATGTTCCATGCCTCTAGTTTGAATTATTCTTTTTTTTAAATGACTACACTATGTTCACACCTTCACTTAGTTAAAGGTACAATGGAAGTAAGGTTGTTGCAATATTCATAGTTGATCAATCATATACAATCATGATTAGTTATGACAAGGGCAGTGATTTTGGTCTAGGCGAAGCTTGTAGAAATAACTCTACTATTGTTGTTGGCTAACCAATAGGAGTATAAAAATTTCTCCCAAAAAATAAAATAAAAATGAAAAAAAAAGAGAATACATAGCCACTTGGGACTGGTTTAATTAAGGGTGGACTTGTGGGTAAATTAATTTATGGTTGCATATCACATAGTATCTTCAAACCTGTTGCACAAGGTTAATTTGTTTTGTAGTTTTCTTTCGACTTTTTATATTTGTAGACCTTTTCCTTGATGAGTGTATAATGTATTTGATGCGTGTGTTTACAATTAATGTGATAAGTACTATAATAATAATAATTTATCCATTTCAAGAATTAGTAGTCTCTTAAGTAAGTTTAGTTACAACTTACAACTATTATGTGTGGTCACAATATCCCCCCTATCTGAAGTTTGAACTCAAGAATTTTCTTTGGGCTTGGACGTGAAGATGGCTTCAATTTGATGTAAGGAAACTATGTGAGAATGTTAGGTTCAAATTGATGTAGATCCCAACTCCCACTAGTATATGATAAATTTGTTATTTGTGGTCAAATTTTAAGTCCAGCCCCAGTACTCCAGATTGAGACATAAGTCTTTCGTATAAAAACTACTACTACTACTACAGTACTACTAACTAGGAAATCATTTATTTATTTATTTAAGTAATGTAGTGTGACATGACTCACGCACTAATGTCTTCCATAATCACAAAATCGAGTAATCCATAAAAAAAATGCTATAATTAAGAATAATATTAAAAATCGAAAATAGAAAAACATTAAAGAGTTACTATTTTAAAATGTATGTATTCTTCCAAGTTAAAATCATACCCATAAATTAAAAAGGGAGAATATAGCTAGTCATTGGATAGGTTCCATAAGTGGCGGATCCAGAAATGTTTTCCGGAGGGGGCGAAATTGTGTTTTCTTATGTACGTTGCTTGAAATGTCTCGTACATGCAAACGGCAATTTCACTCATAATTATCATCAAACTAGTATTTTTACTAGTACTATATTTGATATATACAATAGACTAATATCTACAAG
Organism: Salvia hispanica; assembly: GCF_023119035.1. NCBI lineage: Eukaryota > Viridiplantae > Streptophyta > Magnoliopsida > Lamiales > Lamiaceae > Salvia > Salvia hispanica. The sequence continues at coordinate 25,503,771 of NC_062967.1, read as the reverse complement.
TAATCCCGTACATATTGTTTAAAGCAACTTTTTGGCCAGATAAATCAAATATCTTAACTTTTGGTCCAAATATTTATAACTCTGTCAAAATTCATGGTGAAGAATACGGTAGCTAAACTTTTCTTTTGAAAACTCGACTTGATTATGAAACTAGTTTACAAAATGGTAACAAAAGTATAGCTTAAAATTTAAAATTATATAAATTTATTAAAAATAAAAATCAATAAAATATAATCAACTCATATATACTTAATGCATGCCTCATAGTAATGTTACGTTTATTTATTTTTTTGTAAATTTCATTCATTGTGTAAGACTTGAAGTATTAAATCTCTAGCAATAAGTCTAATAATTATTTTTGTGAAATAACTCTATTGAAAAATGGAGTAATAAATCTGTTAAGTCTATTCTATTAAATCAAAATTTATAAAATAGGCCGACTTAATAATGATGCCGCCCTCTAGTTTTTTATATTGGTCCATTAATTTATCAGGCCCAAAGTATGCAACCCACTATATTGTCTTCTTCTTCCCTACTGTGCGCAGACCCTCAAATCTCCATTTCCGGTGAGAACTCCATTGTCTTCATATTCCGATAACCTTCTCATCTCAAGTCACCTTCTGACCTTGGACCGTTCTTCACTGCTCGCTCAGTTTACGAGTCTTCTTCTCTCTTAATTTTTTTCGACGGAGGGGGCGACCACGGATTTTTCCGGCCAAATCTAAGGACAAATTCGCTCTATTGGCCGCCGGGGAGGGGCGACCGCCCCCTCCTGCCCCCCTTGAATCCGCTACTGGGTTCCATAGAGGAAATAAAAAAAACATGGCACGAGAAATATACATTACATCATCTTTCACATCAAAACATATTTAGGACATAATCCATATTAAACAAAAAGCCCACCTTACTTGCTTACTTCCTCAACTCCACTTTTCATTCCGACTTTAAAATAGCACACAAAACACCTTTTTAAAAGAACATAACGTTATGCGAAACAAAAATCACACTTTAGGAAAATAAATAATTTAAAAACAAAATTTTACCCTTCGATTTTTCAAAGGACTCTGAAACTTTTCCTGATTGTTGGACGTCATCTTCATTCCTTGGATATTTTGTGGCCGGCCGTTCGCTTCCCTAATATTTTCGGCGACCTGATTTGATATCTAATTAACCTATATAAAGAGAGATAAATTTTAAGAGCATTAGAAAAATCCAAAGTGAAGTATGATCACAATAAACTAGGGAAATAAAATTAGAGAAGAGACCTTTGTTGTAATAAAAAATTATGAACATGAAGAAAGAATATTGTTGCGATTTTGTGGCTGTACATTTGAAAGAGGATTGTGCCCTCAATTTATATATAGAGTATTGGTGCGTTAATAATGGTTAAGATGAAACTATTATTACCTTCCAGTGGGCCGGTTATATTATGGGCCTAAATAATTTCCAAATGTTACCTACCAATGGACCGACTATATATTTGACATATTTTTGAATCTTTTAATTTGTTCAATCTGGTCTTTGACGATGTTTCCTGGCCAAGGTGTCATTGTCCAGCCATCCTCACGGACCTACTCTACCGTTGCTACCAAAAGATTGATTTTGTTAGAACACACGAGAGATTGAAGATCGATTTGAGAAAACGGGAAAAACCTCTTATTGATTTCTCGAGAATTTTGGGGATTACAATTTGAGCTGTCAAACTACTTCGTTGACTCTGAAACAGACTTTTTACAAAAGCTTAAAAGCAACAGCCAGAAAATAGAAACTTAATCCTACGGCTCAGATTAAAGGTATTTAATCAAACCCAATCTGACGGCTGCTGTACAATCCTCATAAGATGAGCTGCCTTTAGCTCTAATGCAGCTGGTCCATCAATATCTACAAACTCCACCTTGATGGCTCAACTGCTAAACTCTCCCCCCTTGCACAGATTCACCAGCCTCATACATAGCTCCAACTTTGCTCTAGGTAGAGGCTTAGTAAGCATATCTGCTGGATTATCAGCAGTATCAACCTTGAAGACTTTTATACTTCCTTCCTCAATCTTTTCCCGAATGAAGTGCAACCGCACATCAATGTGCTTGCTCCTTTCATGATAAACTTGGTGTTTGGCTAAGCATAGAGCACTGTTGTTGTCACAACCAATGCTTACAACATTCTGACTTATGCCAAAATCCTCCAGAATTCCCTTGAGCCAGCTACTTTCCTTTACAGCAGAAGTTAAAGACATAAACTCTGCCTCAGTAGTTGATAGAGCAACTACTCCTTGAAGGCTGTTCTTCCAACTTATCACAGAGCCATAAAGAGTGAACAAATAGCCTGATTGAGATCTTCTTGTATCCAAATTCCCTGCAAAATCAGAATCACTCCAGCCCATCAAAGCATCACCTTTATGTTCAATGCCTCCATCAAACAAGATCCCAACATCTGTAGAACCTTTCAAATATCTCATCAACCACTTCAAGGCAGACCAATGCTCCCTTCCATAGTTGGACATGTACCTGCTGGTCACAGATATGGCTTGTGCTATGTCAGGCCGTGTGCTAATCATTGCATACATAGCACTACCAATAATGTTGGCATATGGGATTTTCTGCATTTCCCTCATTTCATCTTCTGATTTTGGAGCTTGCTCTGTTGTTAACTTGTAATGTTGCCCCATAGGCACTGAGACCTCTGATATGTGTCACTCGATCTAACAGGTCCAGAGGATTCGACTAGACTTCGAAGGCTAGAAGATCGTGGAACTTATCAGAAAGGGGTCGTTGGGTGCACTCTGTCCCTTCAAAAACCTCAACCCACTATACTACAACTAGCACAGGGAAGTAAAGGATCGATCCCACGAGGAAGCAGGTGTTACGGAACTGTATTTGAGGATGTTTTGGGAAAGGGTTGGCTGCTGCCACGCAATTTTTGTGGGTCGAGAACTTAAAACTACTGGGTCTGAGAGATAAGCGAAACTTTACTCTACCTATTGGGTCTAATAGATCAGGAGAACTTTACTCTACCTACTGGGCCTAAGAAACGAAAGCGTACGGAACATACATGACTCAGAGAAAGTGAGATATTTCTAAGTTCTAAGACAGCTGGGGTAAACTTAACTAGATAGACTTTCCTAATTTGGGCAAACAAGCATAAAGTGAAAAAGCAAGACAAGTTTCCTTAAACTACCAGGGTCTGGAAAAGCATGCAGAAAAGTAAAAGAGACAAAGTAGATCGTACTGACAGGTCTAGCAGATATGCAGAAAAAGTAAAGTACATGCAGAAAAGTACTGACATAAAGCAGATCTGGTTCTAACTACCAACAACTTCATCTTCTTCGGGAATCAAACGAGAATAGCAGAGAAAACAGGGTATTAAACACCATGAAAACAGAGCAAACCTTAAATCTAAACTTAAAATGAGACTTAGAACGAGAAATTAAAGCCTAAACTAACAGATCTACGCTACTGGACCTAAAGGATGCAGAAACAGAAAGTAAATACCCATAATCATGCATAACGTAAACATCAAGCACCAAATATGCGAAACTCCAACTCCGAAACACCAAGATTCAACAAATCCAAACATCTTCATATGCAAATTCCCAACCTCCAACAACAAACACAGATCTCAGCTCCAAACATCCAACAACAAACAAGAACGAAAGCTAAAAACAAGAGATGAACATAAACTCAGAGATATTCAACCAAAAGCAAACATAAACTTCCATAATAACTAGAAATAGGTCTGAATCCAGTAGATCAAAGCAAGAAACTAGAGTTGCGAAACTTAAAACCAACAAGGTACTAAACGAAAGCAAATAAAATTGTTTCTTCGCCTCCACGAGGCGGTGTTACACAGCAAAATAACAACGATGACGATGAGAACCACGGTGGCCAGAATCCTCCATGTCCAAGTGCGCAGCAGTCGAAATGAGAAACTTGAAGTGTGGAACTAAAGCATGGAACGAAAGCTAGAGCTAAGAAAGTGCAGAAGTGGCTGTTCACGGATCCCTCTTTTGTTCTTCAAGGTTGAGCTCTTTATATATGTGAGGCTCTGATCCCTAGGGTATCCCTCCGGTGATTTTACGCCCTTGCCCTTGAGTAAGACTCTTTAAGATAATTTGCTCTCGCTCCATTCTGCTCCTGTCGCCAACTTTTGATTCTCCCAGGTCCGAACGACGACTTCTGACTTTTGCTTCAATTTCATCTCTTTTGCATCTGCCAGGTCAGGTAACAACAACTCCTGGGTCCGACAGATTTACTACGCACCTGAACTCAATAACGCACATTAGCGCCCCAAATGCACAGAATTTTAACCCTAAACCGATGCATGAAACGAGCCTTATCAAACTGCTCACACTTAAACCATACTTGCCCTCAAGTATGAAGACAAGAAAAAGGAATAAGGCACGTTTCAATGCATGGTTTCCCCTTAACCGACTCTACTAGAGAAAAGAAAAAGACTCAAACTACTAGACCTAGACGCTAAGGACTTAGACAAAGAAAACAGATAAAAACACATAAACATATAATTGCACAAACTGGTTCATTTTCTAGCAGCCATCCCCACAAGATTAAGGTCAATTCAAGAACCTACAGTCTCCGAATCTTCCCCTTCCCTTCTTCTATCTAATCGGTTTGTCAGTTTGTCAAGATAGCCCCTAACTTCACTAACTGTTGGATTCGCTCGATCACTCATTCCTCACCAGGGATGTTAGGATCGTTCGCTCTTTATATGCCATACCACTGATGCCTCGGGTCAGATAGTTCCCCTGTCTTAGCTCTTATTATAATTTTCTCCTTCCCTCCTGGACTTCGTCCAGCTTATACCTCCCTGGACTTCGTCCAGCTTATAACTCCAAAAAATATATTATTATTATTATTATTATTATTATTATTATTATTATTATTATTATTATTATTATTATTTTTTATCTGGACCTTGTTCCAGTTTATTCCTCCCTTTTTAGACCCTGGACTTCGTCCAGCTTATACCTCCAGTACCCTTCCCCTAGGCCCGAGAGGTTACTTCTATCACCAAAAATTTTCTCCTTCTAAGTTCTTTCCCTAAGCATCAAGTGGCAGCCCTCTCATTTTTTTGTTAGTATGAAGTGTTTAAGGCTTATAACTCACTTTTATGAAGGGCTTCACAGCTAGATTAGTCGAGGCATATTCTATCGTCCTTACTTCATCCAAACCGATTTTGATTTATTAAGGAAAAGGGCATCAAAGTTGACATGCATTCTCTCTTCAATCACTCTCACTAAGGGGCTTTGCTTTCTATTCACCAGTTATGCATAAACACATAATTTCCTACTAACTGACTACTACTAACTCCTAGACCTAGTAAACAAACACATATAATTGACACTAACTTGCACTAACTCCCTCCCCCCTCCCACTTCACCATGCTTGTCCCCAAGCATTTTTTGTGAAGTGGAAAACAGGGCTAAGTTAGTGCGACACCTAACAGACTCACAAAACACATATTATAAAAAAACAAACTTCTCACACTTAGACCGAGCATCGGGCTAAGTGGGAGAAGGTACACAAATTAACAAACACCAAAGCATGCTATATAAAAACAAACTTCTCACACTTAGACCGAGCATCGGGCTAAGTGTGAGAAGATAGCTAACACGTATATACATAAAGATAACACAAGTATTCACAGACACATAAAAAACGGCATGCTTTGTAAAAAAAACGAACTAAAACATAAAAAGACGTAAAAAGAAAAACTAAAATTTAAAATTACTTGGTTGGGGGGGGTCAATTCTGGCTCTGGTCCCCCGTGGGACCAGACTTCTTGGGCATCGTCTTTGCTTTCTTCTGGCTGGGCTTGGGTTCATCATCCTTTTTGGCCTTCTGTTCCCCTGGCCTGGGGGTATCCTTCTTCACTGGTACGCTTGTTGTGGTCTCACTGTCCTTTCTCTTCTTCTCTGGTGGCATTCCTTGGGTGCTGGGGGCTGTCTTCTCTGGGGTAGCTCCTGGGGTCAGTTGCCTAGATTCTGTGGGCAACTTGGGAGGCATGCGCTGCTGCTGGGCCCGGAGGATCTTTTGGTCAACCACAGTGACCATCTTCATCATTGTCTCCACGGCCTGGGCCATCTTGTCAGCTTGCGCGGCCATCATCTCCCTCTGAGCCACCGCCTCTTGGTGCAGCTTCAGCAAGATCTCTTGTTGCTGCACCGTATTTGCTCCCAGCTTCAACATCGTTTCCTCCATTCTTGTTTGCCACCCTTCATTTGTCGTTTTCTCATCACCTTCTTCATCCACCTTCTCTGTCTTTATCTTCACTCCGTCAGCTTTCCCTACTTCGTAAAATCTCAACACGCCGTCCTTCATTATCGTCAATCCCTTGTTGAAGAAGAACGGGAGATCGAAGTATCCTGGGTCGCTACACATTGGCAGGTTGATGACCGAGTTGGCTATCTTCATTGACACATTTCTCTGGAGGTATGCTCCCAGCAAGTTGCACGTGTAGAGATGGCGGTCGGAGTGAGTTCTGACTCTCTGGCACGCATAGGCAGTCCAGTACCCGAGGTGGACCTTCACATTGTTCAGCATGCACCACATGAAATACAGCTCTGGAGTAGTGAGGGTTGCACCCACTTGACCCAAGAGATTGTACCCGATATATACTTGTGCCAATCGGAGTACAGGGTCAGTGATGTTCATCCCCTTCGATGCGCTTGTCTTGAACTTGGCCACCTTCTTGTGGGCAACCATCCTCCAGGCCTCCTCAGCATCGAAGCCAGCTGTATTCTTGGGCGCGCCGATCTCTCTCTCATTCCACGCTCCTTCTTCCTCCTCCTCGGGTGTCAGTAGCCCCAGTCTCAACGACCACTCCCTTATACTCATTTCCATCTCCTCGTTGAATATCCTGAAGGAGATTGTGTCCGCATCGAGATCCGTAGATTGTTTGAACTTGAATGATGTGAAGAACTCCTTGGCCAGAGCCACCGGCACCTCCGCATTGCTGTGGTTGAGAAGCCACTCAAACCCGATGCTTTTGAAGTAGGAAATGAACTTCTTCTCCACTCCCAGTTCCTCCAGGTCCGAGAGGCACAACTTCTTTCCGGACTTCGCCGATTTTCCATTCGTGGCTCGGCCATCACATGCCTTCTGCAGCTTTGGGTCCTCAAACTGGACCATGGCTTCCAACAACCTCTTGGTCACAAGGACCTCCATCGTCTCAAACGGGCTCTCTTCCACGGCTGGTATCTCAGCCTCCTCTTTGTCTGTTGGATGGGCAAACGGCACACGGATCGCCTCCGGCTCGCTAATCACCACAGTGGTGTTTGCGGGGCGAGATTTCTTCTGCTGGGGCTTAGCAGTATGCTTCCCCTTCCTTTTCCTTTCCGCTTCGTATCTCGTCTCCATAGCCTCCGGAGAGATTTCCTTCTCGGCTGCCACAGTCTCTTGGACCAGGGGGATATCATCCCCTGCCTCCTCTGTGTCCTCCAGCCTTAGGCGCTCGGGCCTGCCTACCTCTGCCTCATCCACTTGCTTTCTGTTCGACGGGATTGCCTCCTCGTCATCCTCTCATCCGTTGGAGTCACTTGTTCATCAGTAGTCGTATCGTCCACCACGACGATGTCAGTCTCGATTTCTTCACAAACTTTCTCGGCATCTTGTTCATCGCCGTCTCTTTCTTCCTCCTTCTCAACATCCTCTCCTTTAGCCTTTTCTTCCTCCTCAGTCTCCTTTTCAGCAACTTCCTCATCAAAACTCTCACCTTCCTTCTCAGCCTCCTTGTCAACAACTGCCTCACCTTCTTCACCTACGCTGCCCTCACTACCCTTCCCATCATCAACAGTCTCCTCTACACCCTGTTCCTCCATCTCTTCCACATCCCCTGTTTCTTCTTGCTCCACTTCCTCTACTTTGTCACCCTCGCTACCATCCTCACCCTCCTCTTTTTCCCCTTCGTCCCCTGACCCAGCGGCCTCTACATCCGGTGTTTCTTCTTGCTCACCTAGACTACCCCCTCCCTCCTCTCTCTCTAATTCCTCCATACCCATCCTATCACCCTCCTCAGCATCAGTTTCTTCTATATTTTCAGAGGGTTCGGCGTGGGGCTCAGTTTCTGTTTGAGGAATAGTGTGTGGGGGGTTCGTCTCTTGAGTTAGGGTTTCGGGTAAAATTTGGGGGTTTTCTGTGTGTGTGGGTAAGGTTTGTGCAGTGGGTGTTTCGATTAATGTATGGGGTCTTGGTGGAATTGTAAGTGGGGTTAGGGCAGGAATTACCTCTTCTTGTTTCCGGCATGCCTCCGACATTTTTGCGAAGAATTTGCTCGCCTTCGGCCCCTTCCCGAACTTCCTCATGAATTCTTCTATGACTTCCTCGGGATCCGGTTCTACTTCTTCGGATTTCGCCTCGGCGGGGTTTTCTTGTCCCGTGTTTTGCTGCGGTTGCACAACAGTCGGTATGGGCTGCGGTGGAAGTTCCGGTGCGGTGGGGTTTTCTTCTGGTGGCGGCGTGGGTGTTTTCTCTGCCATGGGAGCCGAACTCGTCGCCTCCGTCACCTTCTTTGTGGTCTTTTTCTTTGGTGGGTTTTTCCCGCGGGCTGTGCGCACCGATGGATTTCCCTGCATCTTTATCTACTGTGGTGGTTTACGGCGGTGTCTTTGTGGTGGTGGCTAACGGCGGTGATTAATGGCGGTGGGTTTGATGTTTCTCGGATCTGCAGAGAGAAAGAAAAGTTTGGGAATTAGGAGTTATGAGAAAATAATTTTAGGTGAGGGAAGTTATTTAGTTTTTTAGGGAAGTTATTTTAGGAAAAAGAAAATAAAAGGAAAATAAAATAATTAAAAGGAAAAGAAAAGGAAAAGGAAAAAAATAAAATAAAATAAAATAAAAGGAATATTATGATTGGCTGCAGGCGAACGGTCGCGTCTCTGACGCGAGCAACCGTACGCCTCGCCAGCTTTTTTTAAAATTCAAAATTCAAACTTCCCCCTGATTTTCCTCACTTCCCTCTGACCTGGTAATCCGAAACACTTAGTAAAAAAACGAAATTTGCTGAACGTCTGGGTCAAAGAGATGAGCCTTTCACACTTGTGCATTTCCACAGACGATCAGAACTTTCAAAAATCTTTTTGGGTTTTAGAAGTATATAATTAATTTTTTTGTATTTTCATAAAAAAAACTTATTCATGTTATTTACACCTAAATGTTTAAATATTCTTGGGAATTAACTGGTCCAGTCAGCTGATCGAAAATTTTACCCTATCTACCTGACCCAGTAATTCCCGAAGAATATTTAAACATGGCTTACTAGGCAATAGTGGAAGGTGTGTGGAGTGGAATTTCTTCCACTTCACACAACTCCGAACTATCCCTAAACACTTTCACT
>NC_062967.1:25342266-25494323 GCF_023119035.1 Salvia hispanica | reverse complement strand
TAGGTGAGGTAATTTTTGGCTAAAGTGACTTTAATCCCCAAGATATGACATATTCAACTTCACCAACTTTCTTCCCCAATCTTAGCTAGTACTAGGCTTTGCCTAGACTCTTCCCATCTACCAACATTCCACTTATGTTCAATACCTCTTTTTCAACATTCAAGGCACCCCTTTTTCACCAAATGTCAATTGCTCACCATTTTTCGCTTTCATTTTTTTGTCTTTTCTTTTCTTTTTCCCCCCCTTTTTTTTTCTTTTTCTCCATGCTTTGCATGATATTATCACTATTTTTTTTTCTTTTTCTTTTTCTTTTCTAACTCAACAAACTTGTTTTTCATTTGCCAACACCACTTCCACATTTCTCTTTGATTTTTCAAAAGTACCACATGGCAATTCCAACCCCTCGGTTTGTCAAAGAAAAGGTTTATAGGCTCAAAGTGGGCTAACAAGGATTATTAACATAGCGGGTGAAACTAGGATTTGGCTAATAAAAATGGCCTAACATCCTCCCTTATCTCTATAGCCACTATGTAGACTCAAGGAGATCGCGAGCAAGTTCTAGAAACATATGACATGCTTGAGATAAAACACACATTTAGTGATAGTATAGGCTTAATTCTCACAAGGTCATTTTGGCAAAAGACAAGGCACCATGCGATTCACTTTAGGCAATTTGAAATGAAAATTACATGTTACTTAGCCATATCAACAAGATTTTCAAAAATTTTTGCACAAAATCATCATTGGCAACTCCTCCAACAAATCCTCACACTCGTTCGAACATCACTTTCTCTCACCCTACTATCATTCTACCCAAGGGAGATTATTAACACACTAAGAAAACAAGAAAAACATTCCTAAAAATAAGTTTGGGGGGTGTCTAGTGGATTTCCTTTTACTTTTCTCTCTCTCGTTGATTTGATTTGATGATACCCGGCATGTACCCCTATTCTTTTAACTATATTTGATGATGATATTTGGGCATGTAACCTAACTTATGATTTTCTTTGTTTGTGGATTTTGTGGAATATTTTCCTTGTTCCATTTGTGTTGTTTTTGTGTTTATGTTTCTTTTTAGGAATGTTTTTCTTGTTTTCTTAGTGTGTTTAATAATCTTCCTTGGGTAGAATGACAGTAGGGTGAGAGAAAGTGATGTTTGAACGAGTGTGAGGATTTGTTGGAGGAGTTGCCAATGATTATTTTGTGCAAAAATTTTTGAAAATCTTGTTGATATGGCTAAGTAACATGTAATTTTCATTTCAAATTGCCTAAAGTGAATCGCATGGTGCCTTGTCTTTTGCCAAAATGACCTTGTGAGAATTAAGCCTATACTATCACTAAATGTGTGTTTTATCTCAAGCATGTCATATGTTTCTAGAACTTGCTCGCGATCTCCTTGAGTCTACATAGTGGCTATAGAGATAAGGGAGGATGTTAGGCCATTTTTATTAGCCAAATCCTATTTCACCCGCTATGTTAATAATCCTTGTTAGCCCACTTTGAGCCTATAAACCTTTTCTTTGACAAACCGAGGGGTTGGAATTGTCATGTGGTACTTTTGAAAAATCAAAGAGAAATGTGAAAGTGGTGTTGGCAAATGAAAAACAAGTTTGTTGAGTTAGAAAAGAAAAAGAAAAAGAAAAAAAAATAGTGATAATACCATGCAAAGCATGGAGAAAAAGAAAAAAAAAGGGGGGGAAAAAGAAAAGAAAAGACAAAAAAATGAAAGCGAAAAATGGTGAGCAATTGACATTTGGTGAAAAAGGGGTGCCTTGAATGTTGAAAAAGAGGTATTGAACATAAGTGGAATGTTGGTAGATGGGAAGAGTCTAGGCAAAGCCTAGTACTAGCTAAGATTGGGGAAGAAAGTTGGTGAAGTTGAATATGTCATATCTTGGGGATTAAAGTCACTTTAGCCAAAAATTACCTCACCTATCCAAAGAGCCTACATTACAACCTATAGAAAAGACCTTTCGGACCTTAGATCTTTAATCACACCGTAGTAGAGGAGAGTGTAGATTTCGAGCAAGCATATGGTAAACTATGCATGATTTGATGATTTGAGAGTTATGTCATGAGCCTATACACCTTGAGAGTGAGTGAAATTTCTAAAATGCACATTGCATTTTCTCCTTGTGAGGGCGAATTGGCAAGGTTGAGTACATGATAGTAGCTTGAAGCAATACTTTATAATGTTATACTTGTCTACGAGGCCATTGATACTTGTTGATTACTTTATTTCTACTGAGGCAATGATGACACTCCAACATCCTTACATGAGTTTGTCTTCTTATTTTCTTCTTCTTGTTTAGGGACAAACAAGTGTTTAAGTTTGGGGGAGTTGACAAACTCATAGTTTAGGCTTGTTTTATGGGTGATTAGAGAGTGCTTTTGATGGTTTAAGGTGTTTATAATAGGTTTTCACTCATATAGTCATCAATTAGATGAAGTAATGAGTTTGTCGGAGTTTTGAAGTAAAAACAGGTCAAAACGGAGCAAAATGGAGCAAATGGCTGATTCCAGAGAAGAAACCCGACCGGGTGTTTTCCATTCTCGGAAAACCCGGTCGGGTGTTTCGTGCAACTAGCGGGTTCCAGAGAGAAAACCCGGTCGGGTGTTTTGCCACCTGCAAATCACCCGGTCGGGTGTTTTTGACAGCTTCAAATATAAAAGGGGTTCTCACTCATTTTCGAACCCTAACTTCCCCCACTGCAAATTGAGAGAAAAATCGAGAGATTCAAGAAGATTGAAGGCAAGGAGGCTTCCATCTTCAAGTGATTGAAGAAGAAAGATCCTCCCCAACATCAAGTCTACCTTAGGGAGTTCTATTATCTTTTCTTACTATGTTTTCCTTTGATGTTTTTGTATTTTCCTTTGTCCTAGTTTCTATTATGAGTAGCTAAGTTCTTATTAGGGATATTGGTGAAGTTTGTATGGAATCCATGGGTTAAACCTCGAATTATGCTTATCTATATCTTTTGTGGTGGTTTTGTTGGTTATTGTGTTTGTTTCATTGTCTAATTGATTAGCTACCAATTGGATATGTTTTGTTCTAATTATTGCCATTGAGAGATGCTTGATTAGATTGATAAATAACCAACAACTCCGTGCGTTGTATGTGCTCGAGAGAGGCATAGCTAGAGAGAGGGCTTGGGTCCGTAGGTTTTAGGAGTCGGTTTCGAAGTGTAGGGAGGAGACTCCGACATTAGAGGCCGATCAACGCGTTAGGTGCACCCGAGAGGGGGTCTAGCCAATTAACCCGACCTTCCTAGCCACACATAAGACCATTTAGATGAGCATGATCCCTAGGTGAACACCCGTGATCCATACCAACGGATCCATATCCCTACCTTCCCAATTTGAGTGAAAACTACCCTTATTTGCTTTATTTTCCTAATTTGCTATTTGTTTACTTGTTCTTTGATCTTAGTTAAGAAAAAAACCCAAAAACCCCTTCTATTAGTCTAGATAGTGTTCAAAGTTGCATCGTAGTACTCAAGCCGGCATTTAGTCTTCGAGGATCGATAATTTCAACTTGCCACGTGCTACATACCCCATACACTTGTGGGTGACATATTTATTGCAAATTTAGCATGAGTCACTTTCATCAGCACCTTTCCCTCCTTGCTAATTATCATCTGACCATTCTCAGAAACAATCCTGCAGCCTTTACTTTCAAGAGATCCCAGAGATACCAAGTTTCTTTTAACTTCAGGAATGTACCTGACAGAGTTCAAAACCACACTTCGGCCATTATCAACCCTCAACTTGATGGATCCTATGCCCTTCACCTCACAAGTCTGATTGTTTCCCAAGATCACAGAACCAGTGACCTCCTTCAAATCATCAAACCAATCCAGATTAGGGCTCATGTGAAAACTGCATCCGGAGTCCATGATCCAAGAACTTGTTTCCTCAATCTCCATAACATTCAAGGCTACTGGAGTCTCAACTTCTTCAACTCCCTGAGTGGAATTCACAGCCTTTCCCCCATTCTCCTCTTGTTTTCTCTTCCACGCATAGCAATCTTTCTTTAAATGCCCCGGCTTCTTGCACCAATGGCAAGAGCGAGTTTCTTTTTGATCACTCTGTACACCCTTGGAAGCATCATTGAATTTCTTGAATGGTTTCTTTCCTTTGAACTTTTTCACATTCAAACTTTTAGAGATCGGAACTCCAACTTTCACCTCCCCTTTCTGCAATTCCTTCGATCTCAAGGCCGACTGCACCTCTTGGAGAGTGATAGTCTTTTCACGACCATACAAGATAGCATCACGAAGTTGGTCATAGCTAGCTGGAAGCGCATTCAACAATAGTATCGCTTTATCTTCATCACCGATTGACACATCGATGTTTTCAAGATCATCGACGGTCTTGTTGAAATCCTCCAATTGCTCCAAAACCCCTTTTCCCTCCAAGAATTTGTACGAGTATAAACGTTGCTTCATAAGCAACCTATTTGCTAGCGATTTTGTAAGGTATAAATCTTCTAATTTCGCTAGAATACCTGAGGCTGTTGTTTCTCTCGCGATTTCACGCAAGACTTTATCACCGAGGCAGAGGATGATGGTGCTGAAAGCCTTTGCCTCAATTTCCTCGCGCTTCTTGATAGCCTTCTCATCAACGGCCCCTTCTTCCTTATCCTCCTTTTCTTCTTTCGTCAGAGCCGAGGATAGACCTTGCTGAGTGAGCATAGCGCGAATCTTCATCTTCCATAGGGCAAAATCGTTCTTGCCCGTGAATTTTTCAGCTTCGAGTCTCGCAGCCATCGTCGTCGTAGATTCGTTCCCTTCAAGATCAAAACACCGAAAGCACGATCTCCAGAATTCCCACAGACGGCGCCAATTGTTAGAACACATGAGAGATTGAAGATCGATTTGAGAAAACGGGAAAAACCTCTTATTGATTTCTCGAGAATTTTGGGGATTACAATTTGAGCTGTCAAACTACTTCGTTGACTCTGAAACAGACTTTTTACAAAAGCTTAAAAGCAACGGCCAGAAAATAGAAACTTAATCCTACAGCTCAGATTAAAGGTATTTAATCAAACCCAATCTGACGGCTGCTGTACAATCCTCATAAGATGAGCTGCCTTTAGCTCTAATGCAGTTGGTCCATCAATATCTACAGATTTGAACTCTGAACTCATCATATTCTCTCTGGTACTAAAATAAACAAATAGAGTACATGAAAAAGTTATCAAAAGCTTTGGCCTTCATGACCTCTTCTCGATCTTTCTTTGTGTTTCACGAGCATGGATATGGTATGAGTTTGTTCACATGTGACTAGAACCTTCACTGCACGCCTTTCCCTCACAAATGCGGGATGCACTTTGTTTTAGATAATCCATCTTCTGTTCAATGCTGAACTTCTTACGGATAGGAACCTACTTACAAGCAAATTCAGATGTCTCAGAAAGGTGCTTCAAAGGTAAACATTGTTGCACCATCATCTGAAACATAGCACGACACTTTGTTGATTGGATAATAAGTATTCATGCAATTAAATATTTAAGGATCAAGTGTTTTCTTATGATTGCATCAATGATCATATAATAAAATGTCCTAGTATTTGTTTTTTATAAGCCTGTCAAATTGGATACCCGCGGATATCCGATCCAAAAATTTCGGGTATCTGATTCTAAATTTCCCAAAAACTGATACCTGATACGCGATCCGAAACTGATTTTGAGTATCCAAATACCCGACTCGGGTTTCCAATCCCGATTTTGGATTAAAAAAAAATTAACTACAAACTTGAAGTAGTTCGAATTTAAGAGAAAAAAATGACACTAAAGAACATGTATAGAAACAAATGTCACTAAAGTATAAAAAATGACACTAAACACAAAATGAACATTTCTTCCTCAAACAAAAGTAACTGAACAATATTAATCCATAAAGATAATTATCTTTCTTGTGAATTTGAAATTAAACCATTGCCAAACATATCATGTATCACCTCACATTAAATAAAATTAATAAGTTCTATAGATAAATATTAACACTAATAATTATAAGAAGTCCATCGAAAATTCGAAATATATCCCAGATTTGAGATTTTTATTATGTTGCCAAGTATTAACACAGACATACACAATAAAGTCTCCAAGTATTAATATCAGTGGACTTGGTTTTATAATAGGCAAAGTATTAACATATACATAATTTATTAAATTAAAAAAAAAAGTAAAAAAAATCGGGTAATTCAGGTATACCCCATCGGATATCGGGTAACCCGATATCCGACAATCCAAAAATCTCACTGCCCGATCCCAATCCGAAACCCAAAAAATTGGGTATCGGGTATCCATGTTACCCGACTTTTTCTGGTTTTGGATATCGGGTATTGATTAGGTTAACTAACCAATTT
This sequence comes from Salvia hispanica, assembly GCF_023119035.1. NCBI lineage: Eukaryota > Viridiplantae > Streptophyta > Magnoliopsida > Lamiales > Lamiaceae > Salvia > Salvia hispanica. The sequence continues at coordinate 25,487,951 of NC_062967.1, read as the reverse complement.
TGACAGGCCTACTAGTGACTATGATTAGAGCATCCATAACGCACTGGCCCGGGCCGCAACTCGCGAGTCCCGGCCCGAACGCAGCGTTAAACGGGGAAGCGTCACGGCCTGGACCGGTCCTGGTGACGCAATTGCGTCCCTGGGCCGCTCCCGGGGTCCGGCCTGGCTCGGCGTTACACGGCGTGGGACGTGCCGCAATACGGCCCGGCCGGCGTTGGAGGTGAGCTATTTCCGTCCCGGGCCCCAATTTCTGGAGGAAGAAGAGGGAGGGGGAGAGAAAGAAGAGGAGGAAGAGGGCGATGGAGCCTCTCAATTTCTGATTTTTTTTTGCATTTGGAATAGGAAGAAGAGGATGGGGAGAGGAAGAAGAGGGTTGAAGAGGAAGAAGAAGGGGCGACTGAGTCTCAATTTCTGATTTTCTTTGCATTTTGAAGAAGAAGAAGAGGGGAGAGAGGAAGATGAATAATAGTAAAAAAAAAATTTTTTGTTGTTCTAATTTTTTGTTTATTAATTTTGAATTAAAAATAAATTTTCCGGTTTTAATTGTTCAACGTATTCTATTTTACGAGTAAAATAGGTTGTAAATGTGCATAGTGCAAAATAATAGTTGTGGCACGAGTTTTGGCCTGCGGGGTTAATGGAGTTGTGGCATGGGACTCAAATCTAGGGGAATGATGACGTGGAGGGGACTTGCGGCCCGGATTTGGAATGGGGTTATGGATGCTCTTAGGTTAACTGAACATTGCTTTGATTTTGGATCATGCCTCTTTCTTGGTTGGCTATGGCAAATTTTGATTCTTTCGTACTTTGAAAGAACATAGTGAAGTGGAGCTTTCCCATGAAGTGACATTTGAATGTGAACTGAATTTCTCTGCTGAATGTGAAGATCTTTTCGTGAATATGTTGGTTTGCATGAGTAGTTGTGGTGGAAGAGCTACGGAGTAAGGGCTTAGATGCATATGCTTATACTTTGCAACGTATTCATGCTGCAAATCAGCTCCAAGAGATTTACAGGGATTTGGGAAATGGCAAGGAGGCGGCCAATGAAAGGGATCGTGTATCTGTTGCTGGAAGAAGAAATAATGCAGCGGAAATGTATGTTGCACATACTTTTATGGGATGGAGGGAGTATGAAATAGGAAGGATTTTCCTAAATGAAGCCCTTTCAACTCGTCGTAATCCTGAAGTTACCACCATTAAGGTATGAAAATTGCTTTAATATTTTGTGGGGGAAACAACTATATGGACGAGAGTTCATGGGACATATGATTTAGTTGTGATAGAATTTAATTTCATTGTTGAGATTCATACTCCATTAAGGGGATGTATAAATTTTTTTAGTTTTTGGATTATGATTAAATGTATGAAGCATATTCAGACTATGAAAGCATGATGAATATGGCGAAGGATATTGTGACTCGTTTTGCGTTTGCAGTTAATGACACTTATCATTAACTATCAAGTAAACAAGCATACAATGTTGGTTATACTCCTTCCGTACCTAAGGAAAATAGTTCATTTTTTCAATTTGATACATGCAAAAAATTAGTCATTACCCCACAACATATTACCTTCAGTATATCGATTTATTTACCCATTCACCATATGGACAACCACTTTCTCCGCTTATAGGTACACCAACCACTTTTATTGAAACTAAGTGTCATGTTTATATTTTGGGGAATGAGGGAGTATCTTTTTATCGTGTCCGTATTTCTCTTCGTAATAAGATCATTCTTGAATTTGGACACAAGTTTTTGAGATATCCTAGGAAAGGCTTTGGAGAAGGGAGACGATGCACAATCTTGTGAAAGAAGCAACAGACATCGATTTCGCCAAGTTTGGTGTTGACCACCCCACTTCCATGTTAGGTTTGGTATACTGACATGTGAATTGATTAATCGCATAATCGATCAAATAGATCCGTATCTGATTTATTTGTTTTGTACAAGTCTTCCGCTGTGCAAGGGACATCAAAACCCCAGTATGAAGTTGCTCTGCAAACGCTCAACGCTGGTGTTGATAATAGAAGCAAAAGTTCAATAGAAGCATGTCCATCTGTTGGTCATGTGCTCAATGAGGTTAATCATTATTAACTATTGTAAGAGGTTCCCTATATTAAATTGAGCACAAAATCTTCTTTGTTTTGCAAGTATTTGAGTTGGTAGTAGAACCAAGCTTATTGAAATCGACTTTTGTGCTTGATTACCCCCTCAAAGTATCACCATTGGCCAAACCACATAGATGCTTAAGCATGACCCACATATTTATTTTGCTATTTAAATGGTGTTAAAGATAAATGTTTGCGAATGTTATTGGTTGTACATGGTAAAACATTATCATATTTTGGAGTACTTACTCTTCGTACGACCTTCAGACATGCAGGCTTGACAGCGAGATTTAGACTCTTTGTTTGTGGTGAAGAGCTTGCCAATATGTTTTCAAAACTGGCCGACCCTTTGGATCAGGTGCAATAGTAGGGTTGTCTGAGAATTCTTCAGGCTTTATCTCCATCATTATTTATTATAGTAGTAATTAATTAGAAATATGATTGCAGCAAGGGCAGTGGGAAGAGAAAGTGAGGTGGCATAAGAAAAAGAAAGCCACTATGGTTTCTGATTATGAAAGCAAGAAACGGAAAGGAGATGCATACGATGAGAATCTTGACGACTATTTTTTAAAAGCACTTCAGTATGGGAAGCCTCTGGCTTATGGAATGGTACACTTCTTTTGAATTTTCCCTTTAGTATTGCCAAAATGATGATAGTGAAGTTTTGAGGATAGGGATATCAGTCACAATGTATTCAGATACAACACCAGTGTTGTCTATCATGTCATTAGATAATAGAACTATTGGCGCACCCTTTGCAATATACCTTGTGGAGAAAATTCAAATTCTGGAATTACTAAATATAGTACGTAGTAAGTAAAATGGCAATACTTCAACTGACCTTGTGACCCTTCGAATATCTTCATACCGTTCATTGCGACATGTCAGTGTCAACTTAATGTTGAAGTATTATGATTTGTTTGGCGACCCATGAATTCCAAAGTAGCTAAATCTTCTGATGTACGAGGTTGAGAGAATTCTTCATTGACAACTATTAAAAGCAACGACACATCAATAGTTGTTGTTCGATTAAGCCTTGTGGACATTAGAAGGCATAAAGTAACTGAATAAATATGATGATTTAACCTTGGGGTTGGGGCAACAACGATGTGTATACCGAATTTCGGTACAGTATACCGAAAATAAGGTACGGTATCGGTATGAAAATTCGTCATACCAAAAATAAGGTATATAGAAGTTCGGTATACCGAATTTTCGGTAAGGTATATGGTATGGTGATTTCGGAAAGGTATACCATACCTAGGCCTGTCAAATTGGGTATCCGCGGATACCTGATCCAAAAATTTCGAGTACCCAATCCCGAATTTCCTAAAAACTAATACACGATACTCGATCTGAATTTGATTTCGGATATCCAGTACCGAAAAATCGAGTGTCCAGTCACGATTTTGATTTTATTTTTTTTAGAATATTAACTACAAACTTTTAGAAATACAAACTTGTAGTTCGAATTTAATACAACTCGAAGTAGTATTCAAGAAAAAAATAATACAAACTTTTTAGAAATACAAAATTCTTGAAGTAGTTCGAATTTAAAAGAAAATAACTTAATACTCCCCCCGTCCTACAAAAAATGCCACATTTCCTTTTTTGAAAAAAGTTCTCTCTCGCATGAATATAAAAATTATATTTTCTCTTTCCATTTAACACACAAAACAAAACTTCCTAAAATCTCGTGTCATCCCACAAGTGTAACATCTTTTGTGGGACGGAGGGAGTATAAAATTCATAAGTTATAACATATTAAAATAAATTTAAATAGAGCAATCTGTTTACTCAAAAATCAAAATTGACCAGAATTTATATAGTACTACTATTTTTAACCGAGCAATGCACCATTGCCACTTTGATATAATGAGCATTGCCACCATTGACTAAAAGAAAATCACAGATTCACATCTTATAGTAATAAAAATTTTGAACAATTTAATTTTCAGCACTTTGATCATTAAAATCTATAATATTTATCACTTTGTTGAATAAATATAGTGTTGTTGAATAATTTTTAGCACTTTGATCATAAAAAGATGATAAAGAAATTATATATAATTGCTAAAAATTTTAAAAAAAATCAAGATAAATATATAATTTGGGTATACTCGATCGGGTATCGGGTTACCGTTACCCCATGCCCGATAATCCAAAAATCTCACTACCCGATTCCGACCCGAAACCTGAAAATTCAGACTTCAGATATCCAATTACCCCATTTTTCGGGTTCGGAAATCGGCCAATACCCGATATCCATTTTGACAGGCCTAGTTTTTACTTGAAAATGTTGAACTGTTGAGATTTAAATGGTAATTGGTAGCACTGTCATTTACCATTACAGGTTGAAGTTTGCACTGTTTTATTTTTTACTTTTTTAATGTTGTACACAGAGTTATCAAAGTTTTCAAATCTGCCCAAATTTTATGGCAACCTAAACTTTGAAATTGCTAGTTACTCAATATTGTCTTAAGAAAACAAAATTAATTAATGTCTAATACCTGCTAATGCCGCTAATGGTAACAAAATTCAGCGTCCAATCTAACAGTATAAGTAACCTAAGGTTGAATCGATTTTCATTCAAAAATCAATCGAATATTTGTTTCGACACCCATCAAACCAGATATGCACTAGTAAATTAATCAAATGTGTACGAGAATAATGAGCAAATTAAACCATATCCGAATTCATACACTCCATATACTAATCATCAAAAAAAAAAAAAAACGTCATGAAGCATGTGCGCGAACGAACAAATTAAAAATAGATATGCAATATATTTTATTATAACAAAAAAATGGATCAATGATAGTTCAGGATATGATATTTATGCTCATACATTCTATCGGGATCCGATATGAGAAGAGGGAGGAAATTCACAAAATAAGTTTTGGTACAAAATGAAATTGAAAAAAAGCATAGCATCCATGAAATTGATGGAGAGAGCAGAAAGCAATGCTTAGTAGCCTGGGGGCCTGTGGGCGATGAAACTGACGATCTGCACCTGACGGTTGTTGTCGAATCCGATGATTCTGATGAAGGCCTCGGGGTGGAGGGTGGCGGCCTCGTCGAGCTCCTTGAGAACCTGGACTGGGTCAGTGCACCCGAACATGGGCAGCTTCCACATTGTCCAGTACCTTCCGTCATAGTATCCTGGGGACCTGTTGTTCTCACGGTGCGGGAACGCATTCTACATTGTAATAATTCATACAATTAGGATATGTTCGATTTGAAATATTATATATATGTCATGATTGAATATATATTATTTTTATTTATGAGATTAAATATTACAACTTAATACTAGATGTATAATCATATGATAATGCATCATAGACAACCCTCTCCAACTAAAATAATCTAAATTATAACATAATCCTAGATGGATCATTAGATGATGTCATGATGAGTCCTAGCCAACTCTCTCCAACTAAGATAATCTAACATTTAATTATAGATGCATAATCGTATGATAAAAAGTCACAGCAATCGAACGACACCTTAGTGATAGAACTATATATTTTTACTAATATAAAAAAAATGATTTAAACTTAAAAGGAATTAAAAGTACCTTTGGGTCCAACTCGAATTCGAGGCAAGGAATGAGGCCAGTGCGGATAAGGAAGTCGACTTGCTTCAAGAGTTGCTCCCTTGTTAGTGGGGGCAAGTACGACAATGTCTCGAACTTCTTCAATCCCTCGGTGGGCCACACCTATACACACACACACACACATTTATATGTATAATAATTAATTGTCACAGGTTGACTCGGCTTAGATTTTAAGAAATGTAAAAAAAAGTAAGTGGATTGTGGGTCCTATTTTTACGTACTAATCTTTTAGTAATAAAATGTGAATGAAATTAGCCAGTGGAACGTAAAGCCCATTAACAAAAGTAGTACTACTAAAAGTGTAATAAGTATTTGCGAACGGATCGAAAAGTAAACTAATGAGAATTAATGACAGACAGAATGTGACCTTCATGCATGAGACTCTGCCGCCGTTGTTGGCGATGGTGGTGATGTCGGCGGTCTTGCGGGTGGTGGGGAAGGTGGAGACGGACTTGAGACCGGTGAAAGGAGCCACCATGCTCGCTTGAGCAGGGGCGGAGCGGGCGGCGACAGCGGCGGTGGAGAGCATTGAGGAAGCCATTCTTCTCCTGTCTCAGTTATTTCTCAACTTGTTGGTACTATCCTTGGCTGCCCCCACCCTTTATAACGACCATGCACCCGCTTCCTTCTCATTGGTGAGAGCGGATTTTCATCGGAGGGCTGCGGGATGATCTTGGCGGATCTGGGCCGTTGGATGTGCCATTTCGATTTAGCAGCCACATATGGATGGATTAGTGCCTTATCGCTTGGCACCGTGACCATAGCGCCACGTGGCGGTTATCTTATCTGGTATGGGCGTTTGAGGTTGAGACTGCAAATGCAGCACAGCCCTTCATTTATCAAGATCACTCTGTTTTATGAGATATTTTCTTTATTTGAAATTCAGGAAAATTACGTTTATGAAAATTGATGGGATGGAATTTTGAGGAAGTTTGGCTGTTTCTTAGGATAAGATGCTCCATGCCTCTTGTTTTGAATTTTTCTTTTTAAAAGGATTATATTATGTTCATAAAATGGTATTATATGCTAGTCGTGAAATTTTTCTGGATTATACATGAATCGATACTGTTTTGACATCCTAGTTTTTTAAAAAGATGTCGAATAATATGTGCATCGTATCTCTCGAGTTTGAAGAATGATCCACTATGGAAAATTGATACCAATTTTAAAGTTTGTTATTTTTAGCACCACTTTCAATGTTTATGGAAAATGCTTAGAATTTGGTTTGGTCATTTAGACTTTTGTGTGTTTGGATGTGAAGAATTGAAGATGTCCTCGATTTAATTGTAAGGAAATTATAGTTAGTATAAGATTCAAAATGATGTAAAACTCAAACATCCCACTAGGCTTTTTATTTCTTACTAGTGTATGAGAAATTTATGGTCGAATTTCAAGTCCAGCCTAGTACTTCTATTTGAGAAATAAGTCTATCATAAAAAGTTATAGAAAACAATTTGTTGTTCAGTCCTTAGTGGATCTGGGATCCTAAAACAGAGAGAAAGTTAACAGAGGGGACAATGTCGACAGCTATCGGAGGGGACAACCATGAAAAATTCACATCCGGATCAATGGTAGTGGGTCGCCGGGGAGGGGATGTCGCTCCCTCCTGCCCCCGGATCCGTCACTGGTTCCAATTGATTTTTTTTTTTTTTGTTATTAATACAGAACTAATAAGGTTGATTGCAAACTTTTTAGCTGGACTTGAAAATAGTATCCATGAAAATGAATACATTTTTGTCGGCTAATAATTAAGTGTGACTGATTTAAAATGCGACGCTACATAAAACAGTGATTGTTTTTTAAAATAAATTAAATGCCTCCTAAATAGTATCCAAAAAATATAATAAAAAATTAGACGTTTGCAACTTCGGACACTTTTAGCATACCCCACAAATCAAAATAAATCATTATTGGCGTAGCCACTGGTGCCCAAATAAGTCCATAAGCGTGATCTATTTATTTCATGAACCACATATTTTCATTGGAAGATAATTAGTGCAATAAAATGTAGCCAATAGAAATCTATACTATTTACGAACCACGAATTTTGTTGGAAATACATTATTTATTACTCCAATTTTCAAGCTGGCATCATAGTAATATCTTTTATGTTGAACGCATTGCACATAATAATTGCGTAATAATTGTAAAGAATGTGAGATTTGATAGGCTTGGATTAAAATCCTTAAAACGTAGTAATAGAGAACTAGAGAGAGAATGATTACAAATGATGAGTTTAAAAGTGAAATTTCCATTGAATATTCACTCGTTTCAAAAAGTATTTAATGTAGTAGTATTACACTTTTTTTTTCAACTAATAAAGTTTCTATTATCTATTGTTCAACATTATATCTGACCAACTGTCAATCCTATTTCTTTTACATTCTTCACAATCTATCCTTATTTTAGTATTTTTTCAGTGGTATGATTTGTGGCCGTCTAGAATACGACCATAATTGAAATGCATACATCTAAAAATAGGAAATGCCCTACCTTTAAAATAATGCTTTACATCCGAGAGGACCTATAATTGGAGATATCATTATTTCTGATACAAAAATTCTTCTAAAAATAGAAAATGCCCAACTTGTGAGTGCAATTTGAACTACTTTCTCTATCTCATTAACTACGAAACATTGTTTTTTATTTTTTATGTAAGATTTTATATAGTGTCATTTTATAAGTTAAATTGAGAGAATAAAATAAGAGAAATAAAAAAGTAAATATGATGTTGTTGCTATATTAGGAGACGTATCACTTTTAGGGCTCGTTCGGTTGTAGCCAATTGGTTTTGTATGAATTAAATTCGGCCAGAAATAAATGTTGGTGGTCCCACCAACCCACATGTATTTGCCGCTGTTTGGTGATACCAAAATGGGACCCCTTTTCACTGAATAAACATGCAATTTTACCAAAATGTCCACGTTGTTTTGGTTAATTTCCCACCGCTACCCTCTAATTTTCTTGTGGCAAATGAGGACGACATTTTTGAATTGCCCTCCGAAACGAATTTCACTTATTCGCGGCTAGAATTTCCTTTAAATACTCAGTTGTCGTTCACTTCCGCTCGTGTTATCATTCCTCCATTGCTACTTCGTCCTTCTTCCGTTCGTTCACTTGCTTCTGCTATCGGATGGTGCCGCCGGCTATTACAATCCCACCATATCTGACTGTATAAAACACGAAAACGAAAAACAAGGATGACATCTATTGCACACTAGGGTTCGTAAAATAGTGAGGAAAACATACGAACTGAGATTTGTTTTAACTTCGGGAATGGGGAACTTCGCCGATCTTCGCTGATCTTCTCTGCCCTAGAGTGAGAAAGAAGATGAAATAAAAGAGGGAGTTTAGATATTATTGTATGAGATGCTGAGTTCGAACCCTCCTGATATCAGTTGTAATTTCCTCCTTTCTATAGGAGTTCTTTTTTTTTTTTTTTTTTTTTTTTTTTTTTTTTTTTTTTTTTTTTTTTTTTTTTTTTTTTTTTTTTTAATGAAACAAATTTGGGGAGTGGCGGGATTCAAATTTTTGGAGGATAAAATGGTAAAATCGCAGCCAATTCTTGCACACTATAGCGGGCCAAATTTCTAATATTGAGCAGGAACCGTGAATTATTTTATCAAAAACTTCAAAGTAACAGTACAGACCTTCGGGCTATATGTGGACCGTGAAGTTTTGGCTAATGAACACCGAATGCCATGAAAAGCCCTTAATTGGCCCTATTATCTGCCAATTAAGGGTCAACGAACATGCTCTTAGTGGACAACTCAAAAAGAAATACGTGTCACTTCTACTTGGCTATGTCAATAGATTTTACTCGGGCTCTCAATTAATATAAACGGATCCTATATTGGGCCATTTAAAAAGTGAATTTATTTAGAAATCGGGCCGCCCATTAATACCCGTTTACGTCGGAAAGCCCAGAAGCCCGCGGCGCTCCGCCGCGTATTCAATCAAACTCTCAACGCCTGATTCAGTTTTCACTCCTCCACAGAAATCGATCCCGATCAACCTTAGCTCAGACGATGGGGCGGAAGAAAGGGGCGACGCTGGTGCACGACGGGCCGCCGGACGACTTCGACCCGGAGAACCCCTACCGGGACCCGGTGGCGATGCTCGAGATGAGGGAGTATCTAGTCAGGGAGAAGTGGATCGACATCGAGAAGGCTAAGATCTTGAGAGAGAAGGTCAAATGGTGCTACCGAGTCGAAGGCATCAACCATCTCCAGAAATGCCGCCACCTCGTGCACCAGTATCTCGAATCCACCCGCGGCATCGGCTGGGGGAAGGACCACCGCCCCCACGCCTTCCACGGTCCGTCGATTTTTTCTTAATTAATCATTGAGATTATTCGTTTAGGATTGTGTTTTATGATTTGATTTTTGATTTTTTGCTTGTTTTAGGTCCCAAGGTGGAGGCGGCTGCGGAGTGAATTGTTGAATAATTTGAGGTAGTTTTTGCTATTTTATGCTGTTGTTGTTGTTTTTCCCTTCAATTTGCGCGATTGAGATGAAATTTCAGTTCTATGATTTCAGCTGGATTAAGTTTTCTGGATTGAGATTAGGATTCTTTCTTCTTATGCCATTGAAAGTTCATATGCTATTTTTTAAGTTTAGCTACTTTACAGAATTACTACTTGATAATTGCTCGTGATGATTACATAGTTCAGTTCTCATGAAAATGCAAAAAACAGGTCGAGAGGAGCCCTTAACTCAAGCTTGAGATTCACTTCAAGTTAAATAATGTTTTGTTTTTACATTGAAATTGTTGTTTCAAGCTCTATTGGAGGTTCTGAACTGTATATGATAGGTTAATTTTGGAAGATTGAGATTTAACAAAAGAAGTCAACCTTAAATGGTTTTTTCCTATAAATTGTGTTGCTGGTTTTTTTTTTCCAGCTGATGTTTGAGAATATGTAATGTGCTACAGCACAAACACCTCTTTGCACAATTGTGGTTGAAAGCTAAGCTGTGCTTGGTTTTGATTTTTGAAAAGAGTGGAGTGTGAGTAAATCAAATATAAAACCCTAGTAAATTTGGCAGAGAAGCTTTATTTGATTATATGATGATGCTTTGTTCTAAATGATTTTAAATGGATTTTGTAAGATGCTCATGTTGTAGAAAAATAAAAGACTGAACACAAAATTTATCCACTCACTGGGGAAGCATGAGAGTTGACCAAGAAAGAGTTTCTTTATTGACATGTAGATGAAAGAAAGCCTGATTATTATATGAAAGCTGGTTTATCAATATGAAATGTATATTTGGCCTTCTTCTGATTTTCTTCCCTGCAGGTAATCATGTTTATCCAGCAAGCTGATGTATGTGAGATCTGTCTGCATGACAATCAGGTGTGCTCGTTGAGTTATTAACATTTTGTCCAGCTAGACTGTTAACAATCAAATGTATGTGTTTTGTTTAATCCAAACATTAAGGCCATGTGGCTAACTTCTTTTCTGATGCAACTTTCTGTATTGTGGAAGTGATGAGAGTTTTTACCAACAATCAATAGCAAATAATGTCATTAAGTTCTTATCTCCTTTTGATTCAGTTACTTTTTATTTTTAATATATGATGATTGCACTTCATTTACATTTGATACTTGCTTAATTAGTTTATAATTTTACTGTAATTTAGACACCAATTATCTTTCTACTCTTTGGAGAACCACATTTAGCTAGTTCTGTAGAATAGAAACTATGAAAAAATGTGATATGATGATGAACGATGTGTGCATAATTAATGAACTAAATTCTACTGGTAATGGTCAGGTATCTTTTATTATCTTCACTTTTTCTAATACTATGTGGCTAGATTAAATTGGTTCCAAACCCCCACTTATGGCTTGGGAAGCCTTAGGAGGTGAAACCAAAATCAGAACCTTTTTATAACTGGTGTAAGTGGAGGTTTCTCTCTCTTTATATTTTCTAAACTTTATTTAATCATATATATACGGCTCCAATGATTTAAAATGTAGTACTTCCATTACTTTAATACCATTTCAGATTTGATAGTAATATATCTAAATTTAATTCAATTACGTTTGCAAAGTTACAGCCTTACAAAATTATAGACATAATTTACTTTTGCAATTTAAAAAATATTTAAAAACACAAGAAAACTGCTGGTTTCTGGGTTTGAAGCACGTGGAAGTGGAACCTAAACCAAACCTTTTTAATGCAGTTTAAAGTTACTATTTTTAACTTTAACATTGAAAAACTCTACCTGTGTGCCTGCCAGGAACCTGTACACATTTTGCTTGCACCGTACCACAATGCTTCAGAACTGCTCGACACAAAAAAAATTGCTCGAATAAGTGAATATATACCTGCTCCAGCTGATATTGAGTAATCTACTCATCTACTTTGTGTAGAATTGCCAATTGTCATAATGCTGTGGAGATACTTGACTGACTGTATGTCACCAGTGAAGCTATCTACTGAGTACTGACCATTTAAACATCATTATTATGTTTCCAACATAACATTAACTGATGTAGTATTACGACTTGGGAACATGTAACGCTCCTTATAGGATAAGATAGCATTTACGGGAATCTATACAAAATTATTCAATAGCTTGATTTCTCGTGTTTAAACCCTAAGGTTGATTTGGATTGAGGGATTTGAAATCAATCCACCCATTTACTTGAATTAGTTCAAAACTGAAAGTGATAGGTTTCATATGAATCCTTGCAATCATCAACAGAATTACTGTAATGATTATAAATTCATCCCCAAATCCCTACATTCCAAAAATAACGTATTGAAAATATATCGATGGTTGAAATATGTCTCCCCATGTGCCATTTCAATTACCAGCGTCTTTGCGTAACTAAAATTCAAGGTTCACATGCATGTTTATATATATATTTCTATGAGAAGTAGGGGGACTTAGATGTACTACATAGGACATGCTTTCATTGAAGTTGCATGTAAATCGTTGTATGGACACATAATCCCTCGTTTACTGAACTTCCAAGTTTTTGTGGTGAAAATTAATGTTATTGTCTCAAGTGGTTCATTTGTAATGTACTCGGTTGTATTTAACTGACAGTTTGAACTCGTCAAAACGCTTGTTATGTACAATCTATATAGATTCATCAACCAAGTACTGGAAGTTAGCCTGTATGTGCTGTATGTGTATGTTCATAAGTATGATTGTGTCACAACCACACTCTGCTAGTATCAGGTAAGCTGCATGAATGCCTCATCATGGTATGATATACTTGTACTCTAGATACTATCTAAGGACTAAGATATCTAACTCGTGAACTTTTTTACTGATAACTGACCTAAGATTTGTGCTTATAGTAAACTTTGTGGACTGTAGATATAAAACATTTGTGACTCTAAACTGGGGTTTGTGCTGGGCACAGAAACCAATTTTGTACAAAGTCCTGGACAATGATTCATTAACAGATAGTCGAGTGCATGCTCCCAAGATAGAGACAACTATTTATATCTGTAATTAGTATATAGCTCCATGTTTGTGTTCTGACCTTCATCTGGTGCGCTGCTATATCATTACTTTTTCAGCATTTTTCTGGTGACTGGAGTTCCCTAGATGGATGCAGTTCAAGTTTGCAGGGGTGTGTGTGCTCGAGCATTTCTTCTTATTTGCTTGTGTGCTTGTAGAAACTGCAGTTTCTGGGAGCTCCCTTCACTCCAATCTGTGGGTAAAGGAAACTGAAGGAGTTGCTTCCACCTCATGCACTGTTTAAACTCAAACCACCTCTTAGTTTGGCCAAATGCATGAGAGGGCAGCTCGATTCACTTCTCAGCCCTCGTTGTTGGACCGAAGGAAGCTCTTCCGATTTCTGGCATGAACTCAAACAAGTAAGATCCTCGTTTTTGGAAGAGAATGTATGTTGTAGACTTGTAGGGATGGGAGAGGCTTGCCTCTTTATATTGTGACTGGGGTTAAAACTTTCTACAACTGTTCTGGTCTCATCCCCAATTTTGATGTTACTTCTTTGATATAAATCCCCATAACTGATTGTTGTTTCCCCTTTCTCGGCAACCAGATTATGTGACCGTATCATGCAGACATCTTTTCTGATAGATTTTATTTTACACACCCATCCTATGTCAGCCACCTGTATCACGTTTTTACTCAACCAAAGAAACGATAACCTAGTATTCAACAAAGAATCATTTTAATAGGTTAACAGAGAACAAAAATTTACTCATTAAAAAAATAACGAAAACTTCGTTGACATTTGCACGATTTTACAAAATATGAAAAATATATTTATTTTTTCTGATTTTTGGGATTAGGGTTCACACGAGTAAATGTTGTTTTGTGTTTACTTTAGCAAAGATATTATACTCATGTAAAATAAATATTTTAATATTATTGTTTTTAAAAAATTCTAATTCCGTTAATTTGGTGACATGGATTTCAAGAGAAGGTCACAAATAAGACAAGATATTAAACAAAATATCTCAATATGAGCCTAAAGTTTTCACGATTTGGAAGAGAGAATGAGATAAAATAAATGTATCTTCAAAAAAAATACCAAAGTTAAGATTTTTAGGAGGAAGAAAATGAAATATCTGAAGGATTTCAGGACGAAGATTAGAAGCAAAAAAAATTATGGATAGGGAAAAGAGATGAAAGGAATAGACCAACTATGAAAGAGACACAATTAAAATGAAAATGCACAATTAAAAAAAGAATGACTAATTTATTGTTGTGATTAAGTACAACGTAAAAATTCCACTCGGATTCAACTTAGTAAATTAATTTATTCCCTCTCAAATTTTAGGATAAAATTTAGACTATTTCAGTAATCAACAAACACACTACAAGTGTACGAGTACTAATAATTTTACACATTGATATGACCTAATTTTGAGCAAATATGGAGATCTTTGAAAAAGAGAATTGAAATATCATCTATATTAAGAATGATTAGAGGTTAATCTATTTATAGAACTAAAAAGGCATAAAATGATGATTAAACAATACTATGTACTATGAACATACCCAAATACGGCAAAAATTAAAGTATTAGAATTAAAAAGGCAAAAATAATAATTACATACAATTGTAGTATTAATTTCTGGATTTGATACGCCGAAGGCAACGCCGGAATCATGGTACGCAGCGGCGACACCATCGCACAGGCGGCCGAGCAATCTCCTCGTACCACACGACGGCGCCGCCACAGCGTTGAACATACCCGAAAAAGGCAAAAAATTAAGTCTTCAGAGACCGATATTCAAACCCTAAATTCTAATTTCACCCGCGCCTCCAGTTCCTGTCAGCGCCAGCATACCAATTCGTACCGCCGGAAGTCGCGCAGGACTCTCTGTAAACGCAAGTGGACTTATTCCGAGCGTGATGCCTCCAAGCACAATGGTGATGCAATTTAAATTGCTCTTTATTTACTTGTATGATATTTTCTTTATTTAGTCTATGCATTGAAATTGGAAAGATGCTAGTATTTGGATTTTGAACCATAATCGCCAAAAGGTTACCTTTTGCAATACCCTTACTGAAATTGAACCATCATTATGGATAAAACAGTTACTAAGCTTTCGAATCTGAGTAAGTGGCCATAGCATATCATGTTTCTTGTAGCTTTTGCCACATAACAGATTATCCTTGCTGCAGATCGGGTTGTTATTGTATCATACAACATACTTGGGGTGGAAAATGCAACAAGACATCCACACTTGTACAGCAGGGTGTCACCAGAGTATATGAATTGGGATTATCGAAAGAAGATTCTGTGTAAGGAAATCAGGGGCTATCAACCTAGTATCTTGTGTCTCCAGGCAAGTGTTGCTCTTTCCTGTAGCATTCATGATTAAAGATGATGCATTTGTTTGTCATATAGTAATTACATACAAACAACTTAAGAAATCAGAGTGCATAGCCTAATTCTTTCACTTGCAACTTTTGTTCCAACAAATAGCTTTGTGGTTCCACGCCACATGATATACTGTTGGATGAAATGCTTAAAAGTGCTGTCTTTGATTCAGGAGATTCTGTTAATTTGCAGTGTACTCTATTATGCTTGATTTAAAGTTGTACTTTCGAAATATCTGCTCTCATAGTTAAACCCTTTGATTGCAGGAAGTGGACCACTTTGATGATTTGAATAAGATACTTCGAAAAGATGGCTTCAGAGGCCTGCACAAGGTTTGTGGAAGTACACGTGCTTTTTTGGTTCATTTTGCCACAAAGTTCAAGTTTTTGACTTAAATTTCTCTGTTGGGCACACTAGGCTCGTTCTGGTGATTCACATGATGGCTGTGCTATATTTTGGAAAACCAATCTGTAAGATATCCCCCTTCTGACATGATCCGATCTATAGTATGCAATGTACCACTTCTATTACTACTACTACTACTACTAGCCAAAGAAAAGTTAATGTCATGTATCTATTCTTATAATTTGAACCATAGAAGAAATATTATGGTCAGGTTAGATCTTTTGGGAGGGGTTGGGGAAGGAAATACTGGCAAAGTTTTTATTTTTGGGTAAGTGTATTTGCTGATTCTACTTGGCATGGTTTTTGCTAGAATTCTGAGATTTCACTATTTAGAATTTTTGAATCGTTGCCTTGAGAGGAGTGCATACACTATTCCATTTTATGTACAGTGTAAAATAGATTGGTTTTCTTCAAAATTGTCTGGTGTTACTATTTAGAGTAAAGGCCAAAATTGGTCCTGAATATATGCTCATTTTATGATTTTGGTCCTAGACTTTTCTTTTGAATTTTTTGGTCCTGTACATTTCAAATTGGATCACAATTGGTCTTCTGTTAACAATTCCGTTAATATTTAACGGTCAACGGGTTTAATCTCATTTCTGACCTGTTAATTATAATTTTTTACTCCCTAATTATATTTTGTTTATTCTAAATAAAATAATTAACCCAAAACCAAAACCTTCTTCTTAATGTTGCGTTGTCGTCTTCCACGAATCCGACCCGCTGCCCCGCTTGAATGACCTAGCCTTGGCGATGGCCGCCGTCACGAACACCAGCGAGCACACCAATAGCCCCACTGCGAACACCAGCTTGAACGCGTTGTGCGATTTCGCAGCGGCGCCACCGGTGGCATTGTAGGGGTTGTTCACTGTTGAGCCACAAAGCTTGGGGTTGCCCACATAGGAGGTGGCGTTGAACACCGAGAATTGCTCTGTCTCCGGCAGCCTGCCCGAGAGGTCGTTGAAGGAGAAGTCGGCGGTGGTGAGGCTCTTCATGGAGCCGATGGATAAGGGTATGGCTTCTGTCAGATGGTTCCGTGATACATTTAGGTAGTTGAGGATTCGGATGTAGGATATCTCCGGCGGGATTGGGCCGGCGAGGTTGTTCTTGCTCAAGTCCAGGTAGTTGAGATGTAGACATTCTCCTATTTCATGTGGGATTTCTCCCGGAGAAGTTGTTGCCGCCGAGCAATAGGATTTGGAGGGATGAGAAATTGGATAGGGAAAACGGTAACGGCCCGGAATGCTGATTGTTTGAGAGATAATTCATCTGCCCCAGTTTACTCTGGCAGCGGCGGCGAGTGACGCGGCGGAGAGGAGTAGAAGCGGGCTGTTGGAGGATTTGTTTGGGGAATCTCGAGCTTATTGTGGGAAAAGGAAAGAGGGGTTTATTGGAGATTTGCATGAAGAAGAAGAAGGTTTTGGTTTTGATTATCAAATAATTAAAAATTGCTTAATTTGGTAAAAAATGAGATTAAACCCGTTGACCGTTAAATATTAACGGAATTGTTAACGGAGGACCAATTGTGATCAGATTTGAAATGTACAGGACCAAAATTTTCAAAAGATAAAGTTTAGGACCAAAATCATAAAATGGGCATATGTTCAGGACCAATTTTGGCCCTTACTCTACTATTTATGTAGTAGATAGCTCTTTTTTCTAATCATTGGTGTTCCACGGCAGATTTACACTGTTGGATGAAGAAAACATAGAATTCCAGAGGTTTGGCCTTCGACACAATGTTGCTCAATTTTGTGTTTTGAAGGTATGCCAATTTGTGGTTTCTCTATAGTGTTCTTAATCATGCTTCAGTCAAAGCTTTAACAACAGTTTTAGTTTTTTTTCAAAACCTAACCAGAATTCATACTAATCTTAATTTTTAGCCAAACTTAATGATTATTATAATAAAATACTAAACTGAAATCTGAATCGATAGTTACATACTCCTTCCGTCCCAAACGAATATGCAGTTTGGGTTCAACGGGTTTTGATGCACAATTGGTAAAGTAAAAGAGAGATAGAAAGAAAAAGTAATTAAAGTATTGTTAGTGGAGAATGGGTCCCACCTCATTAGAGAGAAAAGAGTTTCCAAAAATAGAAAGTGCATATTATTGTGGGACACACTAAAAATGAGAGAGTGCATATTCTTTTGGGACTGAAGGAGTATCTATCTACTTCGTATTCTATTTCTTGTTTATGATGAGGCATGCTGGACTTGTTGGTCAGCATCAGTACTCTTCTTTTTTGTGCTAATCAGTGAATAATTTATGATTGATTACCCAGATGAACCAAGACTTGCACAAGGCTGATGATACTTCAAGGTATCTATTGCATTATTTATTTATTCATTTTTCAGTCTTTGTGGCACAGCAATGTTCTGTTTTTATTAGTTAAAAGCTTTTGTGCATCTGTTTCATCCTCAGTGCCTCCACCTCTCATAGTATAGTGGTTGGAAACATACATGTCCTCTACAACCCTAATCGAGGAGATATCAAACTTGGTCAGGTAATTAGGTATATAGAAGTTGCATTTAATTTTCATATCAGTTGATTCAATGTTTTGTATAGTTAAAATTGGTATTTGGATTCTTGGAATAAATGGAAAACTATGGTAGAGGGTAGTATTAAGTTACTTACAAGAAATAATTTTTCCCATAAAAGAAGAGGCCTCATGTTAAGGATCCGCTCCTTAAAAGCGATCGGCGATGACCTTCGTCGATCAAGGTTTTCCCCGGCTTCCAATCGTAGGATCGGCGGAGGCAAGATTGGGTTGTGCGCGGAAGTCTTTTCCGTCGGGCAACTCAGAATCTAGGATTTTGTGAGATATCAAACGAGTAGTTGGGCAAAATATTATTTCATTCATAATAAAGTTTATGAACATAGCCCTATTTATAAACTAAGGACCATAGGGTTGATTCGACCTAATCCTATTCATCTCGGGAAAGAATCAACAAAGAAAACCCGAAACGGAGCTTATAATTACGCTCGACACTTATCCAAATAAAATAATAAAACTAATACTCAAAAAGGAAATAAAGACAAAACAAAACGTAAATTGTAACTAGCTCTAATCCTACTTGGCGACGAAGTCGCCGAGCCTCTCCGGCGGTCGGACGTTCCTCTTAGGCTTTGAAGCTGCTATCGATGCTTGCTGGGGTAACTCTACGCGCGACGTCACCGGCGGATCTGGTACCGTATCAAACCCCCCCTCGATAGCCACATCCTTGTCCTCAAGGAGCACATTCGGAAACCTGCGTTTCACCACCTCCAATGGTTCCCAAGTAGGCGAATCCGACCCATCCGACCAACGCACCAACACATGCTCCCGTGGCTGACCATCATGCCACAGCATCCGGCTGTCCAGTACCCGCACCGGGTACACCACTGGGCGATCTCCGAAGAACTCAGACGGCAAGTCCCCGCCCGAGGCCCCCTCTCCGCCGTCGACGATTGGCCGAAGGAGCCCAACATGGAACACATTATGGATCCTACTTCCCTCCGGTAATCGTAATTTACGCAACCCATCCGATACGCCCGATTACCTCAAACGGCCCATAATATCGTCGAGCCAACTTAGCCGAAAGTGGCTTTGCCACACAGTGCTGCCGATACGGCTGTAACTTCAACAGCACCTTATCACCCACCTTAAACTCCACGTCGCGACGGTGCCTATTAGCCGAGTCACTCATCCGCTGCCTAGCGCGTTCCAGATTGCGGCGAAGTTCGACCAACAATTCACCGCGCTGCCTTATCAACTCGGCCGCCGAAGGAGGAGTCTGCTGACGGCTGCGCGAAGACCAAGCTCGGAGGCTCGCGACCATACAGGGCCTTGAACGGCGACATTCCCAAACCCGAGTGATGTAAGCAATTAAGGGCCAACTCCGCCCACGGTAAAACATTCATCCACTGAGATGGCCTGTCAGCGGTAAATGCTCGCAAATACTGCTCCAAACCCCTATTTCGTACTTCAGTCTGCCCATCCGATTGGGGATGATATGCCGTAGAAAAATTCAGTTTTGTCCTGCTGAGGCGCATGATGTCCTCCCAAACATTATTTAAGAACACTGGATCACGGTCGGACACCAACTTTTTGGGAAACCCATGATGCCGCACCACTGTATTAACAAACAAGTGCGCCACTCGCAAGGCGTCAAACCTAGTAGGTAACGGCGCGAAGTGTGCGTATTTAGACAGTCTATCCACCACCACCATTATAGCAGTATACCCCCTCGATTGCGGAAGTCCCGTGATAAAATCCATTGAAACCTCCTCCCAAACTTGGGACGGAACTGGCAACGGCTGGAGCAGCCCCGCCGGTTTTTGAGTGGAATATTTGGTTGTTTGGCAGACCATGCATGACTCCACGAAACGGCGTACCTCCTTTTTCATGTTAGGCCAATAGAACTCGGCCGCCACCCGTCGCAGAGTGCGCTCCACCCCCGGATGGCCCGCCAAAGGAGAACTATGATACTCCGTTAAAATTGGGACCCTGGCCGACGACCGCGACCCCACATGAATGCGGCGATTGTAAAAAATCAGCCCAGCCATCAAGGATATATGTGGGGGGGCTCTGCCCTCCTTAATCTCTTTCGTGATCTCTCTCAGTTCCGGAGACGAGATCTTTTCACTACGCAACAGCTCCATTAACTGTGGTATTGGCCTAGCGACTGCCGCCAGCAATGAGCACAAGTGCTCGGCGGTCTCCTCTCCTGCAAGCGCGGCATTCGCCCCGCTCGGCCCGGCGTCGGCATCGCGGCATGACAACGCATCGGCCGCCTTATTTGTCGCCCCCTTCTTGTATTTGATCGAAAACTTGTGCCCCATGAGCTTCCTGACATATAACTGTTGGTCCGGGGTCTGTATCACCTGTTGAAGAAGCTCCTTTAAACTCTTCTGATCACTTCGAATAACAAACTCACGACCGAGCAGGTACTGGCGCCATTTCTGCACTGATTCGACGATAGCGTACAGCTCCTTGTGGTAAGTTGACGCGGATCGCCGTCGAGGTCCCAGCTTTTTACTAAAATAGGCAATCGGATGGTCATTCTGCAACAAAACTGCCCCAATACCCACATCCGAAGCATCTGTTTCAATGCAAAAAGGCTTGTCAAAGTCCGGAAGTCGAAGTACTGGCGCGCTTGTCATCGCCGTTTTTAACCCCTCGAAGCTCTCCCCGGCCTCTGCCGTCCAAAGAAAGGCGTCCTTGAGGTGTTCAGTTAACGGCGCTGCAATCACTGCGTACCGGGCGACAAAGCGGCGGTAATAGCCCGAAGTTGCTTGACATTCTTCGGCTTTGGCCAGGCAGTCATAGCCTCTATCTTTGCTGGGTCCGCCTTCAATTCACCATTACTAATCAAGTGGCCCAGGTAATCTACCGTTGTACTACAAAAAGAACACTTGGATAACTTCACGAAGAAAGAGTGCTCTTGCAAAACCCCTAGGACCTCGGCCAGATGTTCACTGTGGGCTTCCGGTGTTGGGCTGTAAACCAGAATGTCATCGAAGAAGACAATCACAAATCGGCGAAGCATGGTTTGGAAGATCGCGTTCATTGCAGCCTGGAAAGTTGACGGTGCATTTGTAAGCCCGAATGGCATGACTAAAAACTCGAAATGGCCATCATGTGTCCGGAAGGCTGTCTTAAAAATATCTGACTCATGCATTCGGATTTGATGATAGCCTGAGCGCAAATCCAATTTCGTAAAAACACGCGCTTTACCCAATTCATCGAAGAGTTCGTCGGCGGTGGGGATGGGAAAATGGTCCGGAACGGTCACATTATTCAGTGCGCGGTAATCGATGCAGAAACGGAATGTTCCATCCTTCTTGCGGATGAGGAGGACCGGGGAAGAAAAAGGGCTGCTGCTCCGTTGAATGATACCTTGCTCCAGCATATCGCGGACTTGGCGCTCAATCTCATTTTTTTGAAAGTAGGGGTAGCGATAGGGGCGCACGTTCACGGGCCGAGTGCCTGGTAATAAATGCACCTGATGATCAAATTGGCGTCTGGGCGGCATTCCCGCTGGCTGGTCAAAGATGGTACGGAATCTATTCAACACCGCTAACACATTCGGCGGCAAGGCTGAAGGAAACTCCTCCGGAGCTGCTCCCGCAGCCTGCGGTAGGTCTGGTTGGAGGAGCAGAACCTCGTACATTTCGATCACATCCGGCGAGGGCTTCAAGGATACCAACGCGTGAAAGTTAATACGACGCGGTGGTGGAAGAGTACCCTTTAGGGTCACTGTCTTATCCCCTTGCTTGAAGGAGAGAGTCTTGCCCGCAAAGTCCGCCGTCACCTTTCCTAAGGATTCGAGCCAATCCATACCTAACACGATGTCGGGGCCGTGAACTGGCAGAATATGGAGATCCACTTCAAAAATTGTTCCTTGAACCTCCAGCTTCGTATTGCGCGACACGTGTGCAGAGGAGGGCTTCTCCGTTCCCCACAATCACCCTGAACGGTCGGATTGGGGATAGAGGCAGGTGCAAGCTCTCTGCGATTTGTGGATGGAGGAAGTCTCTATCACTGCCTGTGTCGATGAGGATGTTCACCGCTCGGTCTTGTATTACCCCGACAACGCGAAGAGGTCGCGATCTGTGGTTATCGTTCATGGCGTGAATGTGTGATGTCTTAGTTATCTCCTGTTCATCATGCATATAGTCCTCCCTAATACCATCCTCGGGCACATCTGACTCGTCAGCGTAGCACAAGAGACGTTGCTTACAGACATGACCCGTCACCCATTTCTCTGGGCAATGATAACAAAGGCCCAAACGAGCACGTTCCGCCCTCTCCGCCTGAGAGACCATAATTAAGGGGGGGCGCGCCTGCACCTTTGGTTGCCCAGCCCCTGTCGAGGTCGTGGCTGTGGGTTGGGTATTTGTGGTTCCGGATTGGTTCCGATTGTCTCTATTCTGCCATGTACGCCGTGAATATGCTGGGGGTTGCTGTGGCTGGGAGTCGGCGAACTCTAGTGCTAGCGCCATCGCCGCAACGTGTATAACTCCGAATCCGGAATACCCTGTACACGATTTAGGTATTTTTCGAACGTGGCATGGTACTCCTCAACCGTACCGGTTTGCGTCAACTTTGCGATCAAACCATAATAATTTTTAAAACTCTCTGTCGAAACGATGTCGGACGTCCTCCAAAAACTCCTGCCACGTGACGAACTCGTTGTTTGCACAATAGTTAAAAACCCATTCCGACGCTGGTGGGTCAAATAGCATAACTGCGTAGTGGAGGCGTTGTGCCTCCGGCATTAATAAGTGATCAAAATAGTATTTGACTCTGGCGATCCAATTCGTTGCTTCGGTTCCGTCAAAACGTGGGGCCTGCATCTTCACACGTTCCGGCTTATCGTATCCTGACCCATGTAGTTGAAATCGTTGGGGGGGGGGGTCCCAGCACGACTGCGGTTTGTCAAAAGGCTGATCGTAGCCGCTGTGGCGGTAGCGGGGCTGTGGATTACCCGGCGGGTCCCAGCACGAACCTGTGCGCCCCCTGCCTTCACGACGGGCGGGCTCCTGTGGCACACCCTCGCGGAAACCATAATTAGGGTTCCGGACATCGTTTCCTCTCTCTCCAGATTTTCGACGTCGAAAACCCTCGTCTCCCACATCCTCACCATCGTCATACCCCAGATGCTCCCAACTTGGTTCCAAATTCTCGAATTTGTGATCTGCTTCATCCCTCCATATATCGAACCTGTCAAGTTTCTCCAATACTCGGTCTAGTTTGGTATTTAAGTGATGGTTCAGTGGGGTGTCGTCTGTGGGGCGACCATCATACTCCCCTTCGTCCATCGACGGACGGTGGTAACTGCCCCCTTCGCGGCGCCCTCCGACGGGTAGGCGACCCCCAAATCGGTTGTGTGGGTAGTTGTCCTGGCGAGAAGTCCCCCAGGGAGCCTTCCCGTTGTTGTTGTTGAAACGTTTCATGAGTACACTGATGAAAGCACCAGATGTTAAGGATCCGCTCCTTAAAAGCGATCGGCGATGACCTTCGTCGATCAAGGTTTTCCCCGGCGTCCAATCGTAGGATCGGCGGAGGCAAGATTGGGTTGTGCGCGGAAGTCTTTTCCGTCGGGCAACTCAAAATCTAGGATTTTGTGAGATATCAAACGAGTAGTTGGGCAAAATATTATTTCATTCATAATAAAGTTTATGAACATAGCCCTATTTATAAACTAAGGACCATAGGGTTGATTCGACCTAATCCTATTCATCTCGGGAAAGAATCAACAAAGAAAACCCGAAACGGAGCTTATAATTACGCTCGACACTTATCCAAATAAAATAATAAAACTAATACTCAAAAAGGAAATAAAGACAAAACAAAACGTAAATTGTAACTAGCTCTAATCCTACTTGGCGACGAAGTCGCCGAGCCTCTCCGGCGGTCGGACGTTCCTCTTAGGCTTTGAAGCTGCTATCGATGCTTGCTGGGGTAACTCTACGCGCGACGTCACCGGCGGATCTGGTACCGTATCACCTCAGCTAAATCTTCACTGCATCCCCCCAAGGCCCCAACCTCCCACCCCCACTCTAAAAGAAAAGGAAGAAAGCTTCCTAGCTATTGCCTCTTTCATGCATTGGCTTAGACTACTAATTACTGGCTGATGGATTGGGAAGTTATGATGTTCACCTACAATGTGTTCACATCCAACATTGATAAAAATGTGAATCTAAAGTATTACTGTGAACTATGTGCACCACTATAACTTTTACGTTCTCAGTCACTTTTTCTTATGTCAGGTCCTCTTTTATCGATAAGAAGCTTTATAAAGGTGTTCTTTAAGGGTATTTCATTTGAACGTGCACGATAGATACGTGAATGATGAGAAATATGTGTACTTCCATTAGATTGAGACTATATTAGATGAGGAAATTGATAGGATAAATGCTTGTTACATTGTTTGAGTGTCTTCTAGTATTTCTATTGATTTACTGAGTAATGTTGGTGGTTGTAGATGCGAATGTTTCTTGAGAAAGCTTATGAATTATCACAAAAATGGGGATGTATACCAGTCGTCGTCACTGGGGACCTAAATAGTTTACCACAGGTACTCTACAAAATACTCTCATTTACATTAAGTCTGAAACAAGTACTGTTAACCAAACCTGAAATTCTTTACTCATTACTTATATTTTGGCTGTTCCATCTTAACCAGAGTGCATTATATCAATATGTGGCCTTATCTAAGGTAAATCCTATCAATTCTAATATTTTATTACCAAGCCAACTGAGTCTACTATTTACTAAATCCTTGATTGAGCAGCTGCATGTCCAGCAACATGATCGAAGACAAATATCTGGCCAGCTTTGTTCATCTGGGTACACAGAATCACGTCACATGCATAACCGTGTGGCAAGGTTTTTTTATTTTATTTTTAATATTCTACCCCTAGCTATTTGATTCATTTTGCCTTTTTCTGGCTTCCATGTTAGTTAAAATACCTCGTGCTGCATTTTATGCACTAAATTAAATGACATAGGCTGATGTGTACTGACTGGCCTTTGCACAATAGATGGACCGATGAAGAAAAAATGCTCGCTACTGGATCAAGAGAAAATAGCCTGAAACATCCCTTAATGCTTCGCAGTGCTTATGCTGGGATCCCCGTAAGATACCCCTGCTCCTTCGTCGAATTCATTAGTCTAGATAATGACAAGGTTTTATCTGATTTTTTCTCAGGGAAGCTCAAAAGTCAGGGATAAAGCGGGGGAACCACTCGCGACATCCTACCATAGCGCATTTAGTGGAACAGTTGATTACATATGGTATGCCCCTTTATTTTACATGCTTACGATTCTCTATTTGTGTTTTCCTACTCATTGATTTTTATGTTTCATGTGTGTGAAAAAGGCATACATCAGACCTTGTCCCAGTAAAAGTTCTTGAATCTTTGCCTACACCCAGTTTAAAGAAAACAGGAGGTCTTCCAAGTAAGGTATGTCGTTTTTCCATTGTCCTCGTGCTGCATATTCATAAGATGTTCAGTCCTCCGTCCCCTTTGTACGAAGCTGATAAGCATTACCGCTCTCATTTGCTAAGAATCTACGAGGATTTACACATTTTAATCATCTTGCAGGAATGGGGTAGTGATCATCTTGCAATTGCATGCGAGCTTGCCTTTGCTAATGACAGTGATTAGGTTTAAAAGATGTGATTACACTATTTAAATTTTATTCTCAGTTCTATATTAATTTTGCTTAATTTTCCCTACCTTTTTCAGTTACTTTTTCTTCCTATTTGTGTGGCTTTCGAAAATTCTATACGCCTTAAATATGAAGCATCGCACCCACCTAAACCATGTACCTGTGTTCAGAGGGAGTCAATATTTAATATGGCTAAAATAAATAGAGAAAAATGGCATTTTTAAGTGTGTGAATGTGACATAGAAATAAGCTGAGAAACTTCCTCTGATTTACTTGCTGGGGCTCTGGTAAAATTGTTGAAAATAGCATAGAACATCCAGTAAAAATATTGATAAAAATTATATGTTGTCCACCTCATGGCTATTTCTAATGAAAAATAACAAAGAGATTGGTAGTCATTCTATATTATATACTCCTATATAAGATGTAATGATAATTTGAATGTTGTGTTTGCTCACCGAGTTTCATGGAAATTTCCTAGATATTATTCGATTCCAGTCCCTAATTATTGAGGTAAGAGAGACCTAGGAAGAATATCACTTTAATTTTAGACCTGTATCTATCATAAATAATTATTTCCTTTGTCCATGAAATAATATCCCATTTAGGCCATTTTGGGACATCTTCGATTTAAAGTCAGTTTTTTTTTTTTTTTTTTTTTTTTTTTTTTGGACCACCCTCTTTATTTATAATCATTACACTTGCATTATATACTATAAAACTCATAAAAGTGCGACGTATATTTCATTATTATTATTTTCATTAATGCAAGGTCTTATTGCATAGTGGTTGCAGGACACCTAGAATGTTGACACTCAATACTCATAAACATAAGTAATTGATTATATCAATTTATCAATTAAAAAGAGCATGTGACTATTTTGGTGGCAAATCAAAATAAAATACAGTGACATTCCACTTTTTGTGAAGAAAAAGTTAGAACGCGCTTACAACATTCAGAGGCCGAAGATTAAGGCCATGCAAATGTCCCTACTCTCCACTACTGCAAAAATTAAAAAAGCATGATTAATTTATTTTCCTGTTAAAGAATATGTAGTGTGAAGGTGAAGATAGAATACTGGTGTTAGTGTTGGAATAGTCGTCACGATATGCTAGTATTATTTTAAATTCATTTTCTTGGATCTAATAATGTGACGTTGAAATATTTAGTCCAATAATTTCACATTGGAGTTAGTATAACAAGAAAATTGAGCATTGCTCCTCTTGTCATTTTGTATAAAAACTATGTTTATTGACCCACCTTTTGCTTTTGGTCTTTGAGAAATGTCCTAGAAACAATGCTTAAATTGCATTATGATTTATTAATATAGCACACTCATATTCCTCTATAATTGTATCATCTCTCTTCCCTCTCTCGTGGTCTATGGAGTCATTTTCTATTATTATATCCTCCCTATATAAAAGTGGAATATTACTCGTTCAAAATTAGAGAGAAGTGAAATAGCGATTGCAAAAAAAATGTAACCGTCATCTATAAGATAGATTAATATTTGAATGAACAAAAATTATTTTTGGTTGTTACAAATTTAATTTTTATCATAAATTAATCGAATTTTGATTTATTTATCAGTATAAGTAAGACTTTTTAAAATGTTATTCTGAAATTTTTTTTAATGGTTGAAGGAAGAGTCGTGGGACACGCGTTAGGCGAATGCTATGATACCTGTAGCGGGTGACGTCATTCACCTGAGGTCATGGTATTGGTAGCATTCATTTCCAATTTATGGAAAATGGCTTCTATTTTAAATTTCTCATTTTTTGCACAATTATTTAATACTACTAGATAAAACAAATATGCCAATATACTTTATCATTAATGAAAATATCGTATTTCAAATGGGATACTTCAAAATAAAATATGAGATTTTCAAATAAAATAGGAGTATTTTTTACGGCAATGTGCACAAAATTATACGTATATATTCTAAACTTCTAGTTAGGGGTGGCAAATCGTGCGTGTTGTGTCGTTATCGTGTCAACACGATAATGACGCGACACGATAATAACAAACACGAACACGACCCGTTAAGGAAACTTCAAACACGAACACGAACACGACCCTCTATCCTCAGACACGAACACGACATGAACCCATTAACGACACGAACCACTTCGGGTCAACACGACACGATAACAACACACATATGACATGACCAATAATGACACTATAATAATAATAATATATTAAATTTTAAATTCTAATTTTAAAATTTTAAAATAAACAAAAAAATAATAATATACTCCCTCCGTCCGCGAATAGGAGTCTCGTTTTACCATTTTAGTCCATCCGCGAATAAGAGTCCCGGTTCATTTTTACCATAAATGGTAATAGGGTCCCACCTTCCACTAACTCATTCCACTCGAATTTCATTGAAAACTAATATATACAAGTGAGATCCTTATTCCACTAACTTTTTTACACCCACTTTTCATAACATTTCTTAAAACTCGTACCGCCCATGAATAGGACTCCTAATGGCGGACAGAGGGAGTATAATATATTAATACTATTTCTTAACGTGTAACACGAACACGACACGAAGTTTTTCTGTCGTTATCGTGTCGACATGATAAGGACGCGAACCCAATAAACCTTGACATATACCCATTAATTTCGTACGAGTTCGTATCGTGTTATCGTGTCGTGCCAAAAATTGTCAGCCCTACTCGTAATAAGTAAAAATTTAATACTCAATTACTAGGTACTCTTAAATTTAATTGAGGGAAAGGTCGCATCAGTTCAAGTGTTCAACTATTTGTCTATTTCCTATGATTTTCATTTTCAAATTGTGTCAGACAAATTTTACGAAATTGAGGTGACGATGTTAAAAGATGCCTCGTCGTAATTTTAAGAAAATTTCACAAATTTTCACCTCCTCCACAATTAAGAGTCTCACATTCTCATTTCTTTTAGGCCATGTTTAGCGAGAAAGTAAAGTTAACAAGAAAAATATTTCCCAAAAAAATGAATCTACGAAATGTGATTCCTAATAACTTTACTTTCCCGTGTTTAAAAAATATCAAGATTTTAAATTTTATATTTAATTTAAACACTAACTAAAAATATACTTATTATTATTTTTATTTATAAAAAAGAATAACAATATAAATTTTTTAATAAGTTATCAATTATAAATGATAATAATTACATTATTATATTTATTATTATCATAGTTAAAATATGAATTATCCATCATAATATATAATAATATAATTGTATTTTTAGTTACATGGAGTATTATATTGTAATCATAAATATTTATAATAATATATATAATTATTATTATTTTAACCAAAATATTTGAAGATATAAATTTTAAATTTCAGTACGATTTTATTGATTAGTTATGAATTTATAAAATTATTATTATTATTTATTATAGTATGATTTATATTATATAATTATATTTTTAATTTTTTTATAAATTATTAATTATTACAATGATAATAAATTATATTTAAATATTATAATAATATAGTTATAATTACGATAATTTTAATAATAATATTTATTATACTGAAATTAAGTATGATTTATAATTTAAATCATTTTTAAAACTTTAATTAATATAATAATAATAATAATAAAATTATATTAAAAGAATCCTAAAACTTGAAAAAAGAATACCTAAGAAAAGTTAGGATTCATAATCTTGGAAAGTTGTACTAACTTTCCTTGTTCTGAGATGCTGATTACTTTCTCAGTTTGATTAAAAACCCAAACAAACACAGGAATTTAAAATCTAAGGAATCAGATTACTTTCTCAGACAGAATCTTGGCAACCAAACATGGCCTTAAAAAAATTGTTAAAAAAAAGTACTAGTAGATAAATATGGAACGAGGGTCTCACTTGTCCCTATGTCCTACTAAAGATACTATTACCGTTTATAATGAATAGAGACTCTTATTTACAAACGTACTAAAATGGTCATTAAATATGTTACATGGTAATTTAAGAATATTTATTAGTCATAAATATTTTATTTCATTTTTAATTTTCATAATATATAAAGTTACGTTTCATTAATTTATTTCAACCATATTTTATTATAAAAATGTTGCACTGATTCGCGCTACACTATTTTAGTTTAAAATCGACTAATTTTTATCAGTTTCCTAAATTTTCAATGGTTTTCCTATGACATAATCCATATTTTGGTTTTTCAGACCAAAATCGATGATTAATCGTGGTTTGTGAAAATTCGAACTGAAATCAGACCAGTAAAATCGATAATCCAATTTTAACTAAGCCCATTAAAACCGGTTACTATACAAAGAGCGAACCATAATCCACTTTAGACGGTTCTGATTTAATCATGCATGCTTAATTCCCTACCCTTAGTGCCATGTAGTATGTATATACATGTGAGAGTGGTGACTATATATTAAGAGTAAAAAATGACCTAGATTTCAAAAGTCAAGTCCTTGTATATTTTAAAGTTTAAATTATATGGATGCATAGTTGTAATCATAGCATAATTGTAGTAGTATATTAATATGCCATGAGAAGAGAGAGAAAGAGAGAGAATCATGGAAAGGGAGAAGAAAAGGAAACGAGCGGTGGCTGGAGCAAGAGAGCCGGAGCCGGAGCCGGAGCCGCCGGTGGAGGAGGCTGAGGCTTCTCCGCCGCCGACGGAGGAAGAGGTGGAGGAATTCTTCGCCATACTCAGAAGGATGAGAGTCGCCGTCAAGTACTTTGAGAAGGAAGCTTCTACCAATACTAAAAGCAGCGAGCCGCAGAGCTCTACGGCGGCAGACGGTGACGGAAAGAGTGTGGTGGCGAGACTTGGATTGGATCTCAACGCCGTGCCGGAGGTGGAAAGTAATTTGATTTAAGACTTTTCTAAGTATTATCTAAGTTTAATAATTAAGCATAATGTTTACTTAAAAATAATTATGTGTACAGCTTTGCAATCGATGTGTGGCATCTGAATACTTACGACTTTTATATTTTGAAAACTTGTTAGCGACATATTTCTTTCATTTGTTCGAATTACTATTCTCTATCAAAGCAACCATTTAGAATGTTTTATTTAAAGACAAAAGTAAAGCTTGAGAATATTAAATTACAGATAGCGTTCGACACAACATCTTGTTTTGTAGTATAAAAAATAGATAGTAGAATTAAAAATAGGGTAATACTATGTGTAACTTTGTTAGTCTACTACGAATATTTAAGTAGTGAGTGGATTGGTACTTCATTTATAGGAGTACAAAATTGATCAAATTAGAGACTTAGACTAGAGGAGTATATTTATGTAAAGAGACTAGAGAGGTTGCTGTAGTCTTTATTGGAAAATGAGGTCACTTGAGAAAGATTCTTTACACAAAATAGAAGAAAGAAAAATGTTGAGGAATTAATAAAATAGAAAATAAGACTTTTAATTATATATGATAGAAATCCATGGGTTCCATCCTAAAACCAATTGGTTATAGGAGGAGGACCCATGAGACTTATATACTAGTTTCAGTTTTCTCTTGACATCGATGTGGGACAGTCATATATTATATTTTTTAGTTTCAATTGCCAACAATATATAAAGCGAGAAATGATTCAATAGATATTAGAGGGTCCTATTCTAATGCTTATAGCACCCTAATCCAAAATCAAGACTAAATCTCCACCATTGGATTTTAAAATGAGTGGATGAGATTAAAGCTCACAAATCTCAATAAATAGTAGACAAAATATCAACAAAAGGGTAATATCGTCATTATGTTATCATATGATAATTTTCGTGAGTGTTTTTTTATATCAACATTGTGTATTACAAATATCAACAATATGATATTAGAATATCAACACAAGGACAAGAAAATATCAACACATTTTTATTGAGATTGGACATGCATAATATTGAGATTTTGCCTACAATATATTGAGATTTTTGTTGCATTTGTTGATAAAAGCTGCTTATCAACATGTACGAAAATTGAAATATAATTTATCAAATTTCATCACCCGAACGTCGTCGGAACATATGCAATTGAGATCTCGTTGGAATCCTTATTAAATTATCTTTAATTTGATATATTTTTTGTGAAAAATAATTTAAATTGAGAGAGTTACGTAAATTTAAAGATTTGAGATGATTTTGAGGAGAGAGAAAGTAGTTAGTTATAATTACTACATATAGGATTTGACATTAATACCCTTTTAATTTAATTAATAATTATTTAAATTTAAAATATATTACACTTAGCATTATATTAACCACAAGATCTTCTAATCTAATGATTGAAAATTGGTCAATTTGGGATTGGTACTTAGTTAGCTATTGATTACCTCCCAGATATTAGATATACTCCCTCCCTAAAATAAGACTTTTAATTATATATAAAGCGAGAAATTATTTGATAGATATTAGATATACTCCCTCCCTAGTCCCTCAGTCCATTAAAAATTGGTATTGTATCTAGAAAAAATATGAAAGTTTAAATCTCATATTTTATCAATTATTTCTCTTATCTCTCTTACTTCATTCATTTTTTTTTTCTTTTTCTCGGTTTCACTTTCTTTACCAATTTCTAATAAAACTCGTGTCTAAACTTTATAAATCAAATTAAATGAAACATCACTTTTCACGAATTTTGCTCAAAGATAAAATTTATAGTAAAAAACAATTATTTATGGTGACCTAAAAGAAAATACAATTAATTTTGCTCAGAGACAGTGAAGCAAGGTGTTGTCGATTACTCATGAAGAACGACGTGTCGTGCAAATCATCGATGAGTCGACGCTTTCCTGGAATTGTATATATGGAGTTAATGGACCGGGGTTGAATTAATGTGTAATTATTGATAGTCATGGGTGATTAGTTATATCCAACTAATCCAAGTGTAGTTATTAGGGCATCCATAACCCGATCCCAAATCCGGGCCGCAAGTCCCCTCTATGTCACCATTCTCCTAAATTTGAGTCCCAAGCCACAACTCCATTAACCCTGCAGGTCACAACTCGGGTCAAAACTATTACTTTGCACTATTCACAACTACAACCTATTTTACTCGTAAAATAGAATACGTTAAAACCGTGAAAATTCATTGTTCAGTCGGAAAATAGAAAATTACAACATTAAAATTTACAAATTCCAAAAAAAAAACATTAAAACATAAGTCAATTGTGGTTCCAAATTTCTTCAATTAGATCCGCTTGGAGGCGAGTGTGCTGTTCTTCTTGGCGCATCTCCGCTGAACGGGCCATGACATTAAAATGACAATGGATGTAGTGGTATTTATAGATAAATTTTTGAATTTTAAAAAAAAATAATAATAATAAAAATTGGAGGTTGAGTCCCGGTCCGGCCCAACCCCAAATAACGCCGGGCCGGGCCATATTGCGGCACATCCCACGCTGTGTAACGCTGAGCCGGGTCGGACCCCGGGATCGGCCCAGGCCGTGACGCTCCGCCATTTAACGTTGCGTACAGGCCGGGACTCGCGAGTTGCGGCACGGCCCATAGCGTTCTGAATGCTCTTATCTTCTTGTGTTGTGTGTTGTGTGTGTAGATTTGTGATAGCTTCATCATGTACCATGTGGAGGTTAATTAGAATTGAACTCTACATATATACATACTTAACTAATAGATAGTGATAAAATGTAAACTCATATATTATACAAACTTCAAACTATGATATGGACCATTAAAAAATATCAATAGATGACAAAATAGTAGCAACAGAAAATGTCAACACAATATCAATACAACATCAACCATTGACACTGTGTTGACATTTTTTATTGCTACTATTTGTCATCTGTTAATATTTTCTAACGATCTAGATCATAGTTTGGAGTTTATATAAGTATTTAGAGTTTGCATTTGATTACGTTTTCATTCTTAATACTATAGTAGTATAGTTTGTGGTATCCATAGATGACTTTTTAAGTAAGATACACTATATGAATTAGTATGTCACATAGTTTTTGGGCTGCAAGAACTAGAACAGTTTTTAATTGGGCTATAAGAATTAGAACATCATTTGAGCTTGTGTTCTTTTTTTACTTCTAAATTGCTACTCACTTTTTGTGTAGGAATTTAGTGGATGACGGCAAAGTTTTCTGTACAAATCTAATTGTTTCTATATTACAGTATTATTTTGGAATTTTAGGTTAGTTTGCTATAAAGTTAAAATAAAAATAAAACTCCATTAAAAAGGAAAAAACGAAAAAAAAGGTTCGAAATATGAGAACCAATATGCATTTTCCTTTATTTTGATTAATTTTCTAAGGAAGAGAAGAATGATAAAACAACTTTTGATACTTACTAAGTATTTATTAATAGTACAAATTATTTGGGTTCGTTTCGCAACAAAAAAAATTTGCCATAAAAAGCATTAAGTTTGAAGTTGTTTGTAAGCAGCGAATTTTTATTAGTAATTTGTGACAACCGAAAAATCATACATAGACATCACCGTCAATAAATCAAAACAATAAATGCGAGTGAAAATTAACAATAACAAATTACCTGTAGGCGATCAGAATTTTGGATGAACCAGATGCATCAAGCTCAGCCGTTTCGACTCGAATCCAATGGAACAAGCACCTAGTTCGGAGTATTTTTTACCCAAAAAGTTGGTAAGGTTTAGTAAAACCTATTCAATTGTTTCTATTGCTGCAAAAAGCTAGATCATTGTTGTAAAAGAAAATGCAGCCATTATCAGCATCAACACCTGAGTTGCTGCACTTATCTTCACCTCAGCAACTATCAAACTAGGCACATTCTGTGACTCTGTTCATATTATGTTTCCATGTCAAATAGTATCAATTTAATTTGGGTATTTTCTATTTTAATTTTCAACGCTCTTGTATGTCGTTTACCACTGATAATGAATCTTAGTTAATTTCATTGCCAAGATTTGAAATCAAATATTCAAAAAGTAATATACTCAGGCATAATAAATCCTAAAAATAATTATAAGATCAAACCTAAATACAAGAAATGAAATTGAGGGGGGGGGGGGAAATTAAGTGGAACACGTAATACCGATAGTGAGGCAAAAATCTCGAGTGCATTGTGTCGGTGCCTCTGCTTGGGTCGAAAATTCAATAAGAATATTATTTTTTGATTTGAAAATCAATGAAAACAGTACCGTATAATTTCTTGTGTTAAAGTTTAATTATCTTATTTTTGAATTGTGGAAAGATACTACCATTATATTATTAGATTTTATTATATAATGGTGTGCGTCGATAGCCACTATTTAACCCCTCATGAACAGAAAAATATTCTCCACAATCGATATCTCTTCTCTTTTCAGGAAAACAAAGGTATTTAAATTTTTAAAAAAGGCATAATTATGTGCAATGAATTGAATATATGAGGTTGGGCAAAGGAGTTCTAAGCTTGGTGCATTAAGCAAAGAAGATTCAATACAAGAGAGAGATTTTCCAGATTTAGTATTACCGAAAATTGAAAATGACCCATGTGCATTTTGCTACGAAGAATCAGAAATTATTGAACAGAAGATATTGATTAGTTTGTGAGTACAAAAATAATTACAATATCGGTACCAAAACTTAATTACCTATATAGGTCCTGGATTTCTCTTCGCAAAAATCGTTGGAGAAAAATACTACTACTTGATACACACAAATTTATTGAACTTTGTTAAAACCTCTGAATATTAACCACGTCAATTTGGTGATGATTATCTCTCATCTAACAAGTGTAGATCAAATCGATGATATATCTCTTTATCTCTTATTTACCTCACGAGTGGAAGACCGGTGTACATTTTGACCAACATCAATGAATCGATCGATGATGATTGTCTTATCTCCTACTCTTGTATACCCCAGCGTAGAAGTCTGATGTTCATTCTAGCCCCTATATGTGTGAGCAGTGGCGAATCTAGGATTCATAAATGGAGGTGGCGAAATATACATTAGTAGGTCGGTTTAGGGCGAAAATGATAATTTTTTTCAATTTTTGGGGCGACGTCAGGACAAACGGAGGGGGCGAATATGGTAATTTTACGTCCAGATAAAAGGAAATTAGTCCCACAGAAGGGGCGACCGCCCCCGTCCCCCCCTCCCCATCCGCCGGTGTGTGTGAGCGTGTGGTAAAACCTCTAAATCTCGTCTTACATCAACTTAATAATAATTCTATCTCATCTAATATAATTTGAGGGGATGAGGGGCCGTTTCTAATAAATTTTAAACTTCGGCATAATCTATTTGTATCAAAATCTTTTGATACATTATTGAAATTGAACAATTAACACTCATATATTAAAATATAGTTGTCATATACCGTTAGGTCGTTACTATCGAAACTCTAATCGAATTGGAACGGATTATTTTTCTTATTCTGAATTGGCAACTTGCTGTCGATCCTGAATAAATTACATTACAATAGTCTGAGCAATTTTAATGTCTTAATGACCGGAGCGGATCTCCTAATCCATTTTTTCTACACCATTCTTAATCCATCTCTCACAACTTAATAAAATATTCTTATGCATGTAAGTGATGGTTAAGTGATAATGGGATTATTTTATTAAGTTGTGATTGTAAATTAGGAATGATGCAGGAAAAATGAATTAGGAGATAGCCGACTGACTTTATTCTGATTT
This sequence comes from Salvia hispanica, assembly GCF_023119035.1. Classification (NCBI taxonomy): domain Eukaryota; kingdom Viridiplantae; phylum Streptophyta; class Magnoliopsida; order Lamiales; family Lamiaceae; genus Salvia; species Salvia hispanica. The sequence continues at coordinate 25,451,234 of NC_062967.1, read as the reverse complement.
TATAATAATTAAGTTGCACGTCTTTTCATTTATTAGGTAGGATTTATATAATATGGTCAGCCTAATTAATAAAAATGACACGTGCCCTACACTCAATCCTGGCCACAATATTCGACATCTTATTTATTACAAACAACTCTAAATTAATAAGGTAGGTTGGCCATTATTTATTACAAAGAACTCATTGCTTTTCCATTAGAGATGGGGAATTGATCATACTCAAAAGAGTATTTAATTGAAGAGAATATTGAAGTTGAGAGGGGTTGAAGAATGGGGTATGGTGCATAATAATGTTCATAATTCATATAATACAATAAAAAAATGAATGAAATAATTTCAACAGTTGGATGAGGCCTACCCTTTATCTTTATAGCATGTGATGATAATATGTCCCATCCCCATCTCATTGTCTCTCAAAATCAAAATATTGAGCTTTTGTGAAAGAGAGATAGGATTTCTCAATCAATGAAAAATATTTGAAAGCACATGCCCTACCCAACTAATATTACTAGAACATAAAGTTATATATGAGAGAATGAGGGTCTCAAACATTGAGGAGAGAGAAGAAAATAAACCATGACTTTGGTTTCTTGGGCTAAGAAGGAGCTTGCAAAACTTAAAGTTCAAAGCTCCAAGAGGCTGCTCTTGCCTCCTCCTCCTCAAACAACCACCTTAAAGACTTCTGTCAACAAGGTGTCTCTCTCTCTCTCTCTTTATTTACTATCCGTTGCTAATTATCATAATTCGACTAGTAAAAATAGTTAGCAGCGGATTAGCAACAGATCTATGCCGTTGCGTGCTGCTAAATTTTAGCAATGGCTTAAATTGCGCTACTAATATTTTAGTAACGGATTAGCCAACTTATTTTATTATTACTATTTTATTTATTTGATTGTGAAAACCAGGTGTCTGAATTGGCTGCTGATTTGAGATGCACCAAATGCAGAGAGAAAGTTGCTGCATTAGCTTCAACTTTAAATGGTGATGTGTTATATATATGTGCGTGTATAGTTTTTATAATTTTTATGTAGTTTAATTCGATGTTAATTTTGTTATGCAGATCTGGAGTCGATAGTGGTGGATGTGGTTGAGAAAAAGGTGACGCTCACACGAAACCCAATCAACCATTGAGTTATGAAGTCATATGTATACATCTTGATAAAATCCCATTTCATTATTGGGAGTTTCATGATTTTAGATGTTAAGTGTTGAATATATATATATATATACCGACAGTTTTACTGTTTGTGGTGTCGTTCATTTGTAGGCCTAACTGGTGAGATTAAGAGGCATTTTAATTAATGAGTTGCATAAAATTGGGTTTCAATAATATATTTATTGAAAAATTAGGTGACATTTTAATAGTAGATTGAAGGTATTACTCATATAGATATAAATGAAAAAATCATTGTTAAAGAACATTTTAGTCCAGGAGCATGAATCCTCGAGGAAGATAGGAATCTTTCTTTGCTCCATAGTCATGGGCGTCTTTTTGCAGGTTTGTGGCAAGTATAGATTCTCGGAGATTTAGGGAATTCTTTATGTTTTAGTTAAATGAGGAATAAAAATTTCACTGGTCCAAACATATTGTTGTAGAAATTACTTCTCTCTCTTATTTTTTATTTTTTTTCTCTCTTTTTGTAATTGTGTTGGCTGAACATACACAGCATGACAATACGTTTGAATCACCAAAATTTTATTCTAATGCCTAAAGGCGACCCATGAGAATGGAATTGGGCACTTTAGTGGGCTTTCGGCCCATTAAAAGTATGGTGTGATTCTAACCACATCAATTAATCCATTTACTTCAAAGAGTCATGAATTGTGTTGAAGATGCGATTTGGTGTGCTATTTGTCATGTCCTATTCCAAGACTCGAGGAGCATAATTTTTTTAACCAAATTGGTATGGAACCTCACTTTTATGAATGGAGCTGAGAAACGCAACTGTTTTTTGAACCAAAATGGTATATATATTCACTTTCGTGAATGAACCAACAGTGATAATATTGAACTCGAAAAATTGCTGTTATTTAAATTAATTGAGAGAATCATATGGAATTTAAAATTTTGTGATGTTTTAGGAGAGGGAAAAAAATTACACTTAAGCTGTTATAATCAGCTCCACATGGCATTACTTACAGCTATTTGATTTTCATATATATTTGATCTTAGTTATATATCAAGATATAGAAAAGATATAGTAGTTCGCAATTGAATACTAACATACGCACTAAGGAATATTTTACTTACCCCATTCACCTACTTTCACAACATTTATCAAGTATCAACATCCACACGACCAAACATCCCCATCAAAATATCACGTGTGTAAGATGGCTACACGGTAAAAAAGGTTAACGTCTGAGATCAAAGATATCGGATTCGAGTCTTCCATGACGCCGCTTTTAAATTTAAATTCATTTACTCATAAAAAAAATACAATGCAGCCCTTTTCTTATCGATATTCATTTTCTTCTTTTTCGTTTCACATGGCTAATGGTTGTGTATATTTTAACATTCTAACTAGTAGATTGCTTTGCGAATAATGGAACATACAAATTGCATTAAAATTTAAAAATCATACTCCTGTAAGTTCGTCTCTATTAAGAAGTTGAAATGATTGAAGAGGTTGTATACTTACATATCGTTGCTTCTAAGTATGAAAAGAAAATTATCTATTAAAAATGATTTCTTAATTAAGGGTAACATGAAGATGAATTCAAACTCTGAACGTACTCGTATTTATTTTTTCCGTTGGTAGTTAGTGCGCATCTGCATGTATGTTTACTCATCCAAATAAAACAGATTTCGCCTGCATTGGAAACAATTGCGACCCTCCAACTTCAATCTCCCCAAATTTCTCTCTAATTTCACCTCTCTGCAACACAATTCGCAATCCAAACAACTGCTTCCGATCATCAATCACCACAACAAGTTTCCGATCATCATGCAACACAACCGGCTTAACGTTTGCTCAACAAATTGGCGAATTTCCATTTGATTCCACGTCGACGTAATTCCCAATCCGAAAATGCCGCCGATCTTCGAGTACTTCGTCGTGTGCGGGATGGGACCGGAAATCCGCACCCTCGACGGCGTCCGCGGCTACCACGGCATGCTCACCATGTACCTCTCCTCGCTGCTCGACCAATACCCTCCCTCCAATCACGCTCTCTACCCGCCGCCGCCGCCGCAGCTCTCCACCTGCGTATTGCCTGCCGGCGTCCAATTCTACTCCTCAGGCTTCGATTCCGACGATCCGTCGTCGTTTCCGCGCAATTACCCCATCGTGCTGACTGAAGGGGACGGCTCCAAGATTTACGTCAGCTGCATCGCGTTTAGGGATCCCGTGGATGAGGACATAGTGGAGGCGTTTCGCATTCCCCCTGGTTCCTATGCGGATAAATGCATCTGTCTGGTCTCGCGATCGCCTAGTTTCCGGATTCTGCGCGAGACTTTGGAGGAGATATTCCTACTTTGTTTCTCCAACTCCGGTAGCAGGTACTATGATTTTGGCTTGATTATGCTCATTTTATTGTTTACTTGGTTGCTATCGCGAAATTTATCATGATTTTTTCTGAAAAATAATTGATAATTATGCTCATTTTGGAGTGCAAGAAACTACAGCACACTGTTTTTGTTTGCACTAATCATGCTTGTCTAGTTTCATAATTCGGTATAATTTGAAAGTATAACAACCTATCTGAGGAGGATGGTTTGAATTGAACTCTTATACCAGTGGTGCATGGGATGGTATTTCATAACCTCTGAATTGGCTGTTACTATTCTTTTTTTCTTCCTTTCTCAAAAGAGATATAGAAAGGCAATGCTTATGCCGCACTATTTTCTCACCAACAATCATCGTTTTATGCTTGCGGTCCGAGTAATGTTTGAAATGGGAACGATCATTTGATCAACTTCGAATTATTTAGTTTCAGGAAGTATAACAAAAAAAATTCATGGCTGCATTGTCGATTCTAAATAGAGACTTCCCTTCCTTTCCTCTTAAAATGATTGTGGTTAGGCAAGCTTTATACTTGTATAAAGTGGGTATCATTGCTAAGATTCTAAACTTTTTCAGCTTGCAGTTGTGGGAAATTGTTGCTTTTTTAGTTTCCAATGTACCTTTGCCTACTCCTGGAAAGGAACGAGTATTCTTTACCATTGACAATAGTCTCCTTGTGATTGATGTTCCGCCTAAGGATGGTCTTCCTCATGCTGATGTATGTAATTTTTTGCCTTTCCCACCAGGTTCTAGCCCTCAGCATTACATTTATTGTTTGTTGCCATGATATTTTGTTTATCTTATATCATTGTCTAATTTTTTGCCATGACAGATATCCTTCCAGCCGTTGGTCCAGTGTTTGGATGTTGATAATCTCATCAAACTATTTACTGCAGTTCTGCTGGAAAGAAGGATTTTGCTGCGCTCTGACAAGTACTTTCCTTGGCCTTTTACACGAGGAATAATTTTCCACTAATTGAATTTTCTGGGGGTTTCCAGTCATTCTTAGAATCAGTTTTTCATGCATGAATAAAACTATACTTTCATTGTGCGCTTTGCTGTTCGTATAATCTCCAGTTCCCAGGATCCAATCTACTTTATCTATATGATATGCATCATCAGAGAATGTGGATACTTATCAATTTTACGGATCACTCATATGCCTTTGAATGATCTCTGCAGATATTCTCTTTTAACTCTTGTATCAGAGGCCATATGCCATTTAATATATCCATTTCGATGGCAGGTAAACTAGTGTTTCTTTTACTTTTTTTTTAAAATGTAATATACATAAACAAAATTCTATATAATGAGATAGTTATTTTTCCATATCTTCCAAGGAGATTTTCTGATCTTTTAATGTTTGTTGTGCTGAAGCATGTCTACATTCCATTGCTATTTTTCAGTGGAGTTGACTATATTGATGCTCCTACACCCTATATGATGGGCCTCCATTCAGGTGTTGATACTTTTGGCCTACTCATGGATGGTGTAAGTTCTTGGATTTAAAACATATGAAGACTACATATTACATGTTCTGAGTTTATTCCTGTTTTAGACTTCTAAAGGTACTAGCAAAGGTGGCCTATTCCTTTAAATTAGTAATTAGTAATTTAATAATTTCCAAACAAGCATACAAATTTTAGAAATGGGATAAAGACGTAAAAGATGTGGTGTTGATGTGGAAATGTAGAAGTTGTTTTCCTAGGTACACCATTGTAGGGATAAATAAAAAAACTGGTGGATTTTAACTTTTGATGTGGCACTGATATGTCATGTCAGCCTCAAGCACGCAAGCAAGTTGCAATGTGTGTGTGTCTGTTTGACTGCTACATTTCGAGTCCTATTATCCGTTTCTAATTTCAGTCCCAATCTAGATCAAAAGCCATGCTTTCTCTCTCATACTCATGCTTAACTCTAGCGTGTTATATTGCTTCTGAACAAAAAGAGCTCGAAGTCAGTACCATAAAGGTTCCAGTGAAACAGAAAAAGACACAAATGTAACTAATTATTTGTGTTGTAAGTGACAATGAAGTCATATTTTATGCTTGAAGTATTTTGGTTTTAGCTCTGTTTCTGGAAGTTCTTCATAAGCCTTGTAAAAGGAATGACACAGCTAATTCATGAAAATGCCGTTAACAGAACTATGTTATCTTTCCCTGCTGTAGTTAACTATGTTATCTTGTCCCTGCTGTTGCAGGTAGTTGTTGTTGACCTTGAGCATAATCTCATCACTACAACAGAAGAAATTCCTCCATTACCAGAACCAGAGTATAGTTCATTGCGCAGTGAGATAATGAAACTATCACATCCAAATGTTTTTGGCATAGACCACATGAAGGGTGGTTTTTTCACTGAGCAATATCCTAGAGTTGGCAGCAGGCTGTGGGAAGAGGATGATGATCTCCATTTTAGGTGATTATTGGTGGCTAATTTAAATTTCTATGAAGTAAATATTGATGTTCTGCCGTTTTCATCCAAGCTGAATTAAGATATTATTTCTAACCCAATGAAATTTTTTTCGTGATTTCAAGTTTTCAACCTAAAAAGACATTATACTGATTTTTGTTAATTATGGTTCAACCACTCCTCTCTCCACGCCTACCCAGTTACTCCACCAAACATGCTCTTCTAGTGTTTTATATATAGGCGTGGTTCACATTTGTTGAATGAGATCTTTGAGTTCCCCTCTCTTTAGAAAATCTATAAGCATCTCGTTTGGCCTTTAGTTATGGTCCTTATGGATCTAACTTATATACTCGGAGTTTTCAATGGTGTCAGAATATAGTTTAAGTGCCTTGCAGTACTAGTAACCTCATACTTATTAAGTAGTTAGATTTCTACCCTTCTCATAAGTGGTGGTGTTTCTAATAAAAATATTGAGAATTTATTATGATCTAATGCAGCTTCTGCACTTTAAGAGAAGTCTTAAAGTCTGTAGTGTCCACATTGGACAATGATTAAATAAAGACAGTTGAAGTACAAAACATGAAATTAATGATAGGGTGTTAAGATGTTACGTGCTTGATATTTTTTACTATTATTTATACGGATACATGCTTATTTTTGAAGTTGTTGGCCGAAATGTTGCTTTAGTTTATTATTTACTTATGTGCTATTTTTATTTGGCCTGACCTGTATAAATGAAGAAAAATGTGTATAGTAGTACTTTCTTCAGCTCTGTCATAATTATTCTTTTTCTAATTTTTGCAGGATTATATTCCTAAAATTCTTTGCATCAATTTTAGATGGCTATCGCAATTTTGTAGTATGAAGCTTTTACCTTATCGTTCTTAAAAATCAAATAGTTGGTTTAGCAGCCTACATAAAACGAGCAACGGAAATTTTTCCCCCCTTTATCAGGAAAATGCTGGTACTAATGTCTTCAACAATCAGGCTTTTCTAAAGAAGCGTTCTCGGTCAACAAACCAGCCTCCAGATCCAATGGTTAGCTGTCCGTTTTGCTTGACCTTCAGAAATTTAGACCTCCTATTCTTTAATATTCTAACTATCCCATAATGTCAGTTTCTGTTTTTTTTTTCCCTTTGGATGTAATAAGATCCATGACCATGTATTTCATGCACAACTTTAACAGATAACTCAGTTTTTAGAATCCCAAGGATTCTTAGATTATCTGGAGAGAGGCATTGGTTCTCAAGTAAATGGCAATAATCTTCTTGATAAGTTACAAGATGCTATTAGCATGGGACAAAATCCGATGTCAATATTTTCTTCACTTTCCATAGAGCCTGAGGTTATAACTATTTATGGTCCTGAAGAAGGGAAGCCAGGTAACATCAGTACCTCTGTATCTAAATGCATCAAGATTAACATGTACAGTTAGATGAAAAAGGTCTTTGAGGTGCTCAGAGTTGGACTTCCTGTTGACCTACAGGATCAGATGTCAAATATTGTTATGACAGGTTCCCTTCAAATTTTAGAACCGAAGAGCAGGAAGAAAAAAGGAAGCAGATTCTAGCTGCAGCAACTGGAGCTATAGAGTATTCTGCAAAGCAGAACATGAGGTGTGACATAAAAGAAATGGAGAGGAATCTTTGCATTCTAACTAAATCGATTTTCTTATTTCTTGAAACCATAAATTTTCTTATTTCTCTTGTAGTTCAACTTGTGTGGACTCTAATTCTGGAAGTGTGAGTCCAACAGAGAGGGCTGTGAGTATCATAACAATGTAGTTTATGTAGTCATCCAACTCAATGTATGTAACACCAATAATTGGACTAATACATACTTCTTGCAGGCTGAAAAAGAGCGCATGGTTTTGGACATTAAAGTGAAGCTTCAGGTCTGTTTGCTCAGTTTTATGGATATCTTTATTACTTTAAATTGTTCTCGTGTTCTGTTAGTTTACATTCCAAGACCTCTTCTTTAATTGCTATGCCTTTAAACTTTTCTGAATAAGGAAGAATGGGATAACAGTTTGAATAGTAGTTTCATTCCAGTTTCTGATTTTGGGCTGAAAAATCTAAATTCTTAGTAACTTCCTGGCATTTCGTGTTGATATCCTTCCTGCATTGCATTCCCTTTGTTAACAATATTTTTTGGTAGGATTCATTATTTTATTAGTCGTTACAGAGATAATGATATTCTATGAGTTATATATTTTACTTTGGTTAGGGCATAGCCATTTCTGAGTTAGCTCCAAATTTGCACCACTGTCTAAGAGTACCCAATTAAAATGCTTCCTTGGAAGCAGGATATCTTTGTTCATTCTGTTAGCGACCAAAAAAATATCTTTGATTTCTTTGGGCTTCCAATTAAACAGGGTTTGTGGCTACACCTCTTGAAGCTTGAGACTACGGAAGATCCTCTTTCATCCTTTGAGTATGGAACTATTCTAGGTATGATCTTGTAACTGGATCGAATATTTCACCCTTCCGTAAAAGTAGAGTAATGCCCTTTGTTAAGGATGCAGAATCATTTACTAGAACATGTTTATTACTTTATCAGCTCTGATCGAGTATGATGCGGAGGGAATTGGCGGTAGTGGATTTGTTGAATGTATAAAAGAGCACATATATTCAGTAAGTAGTATCCCAGAGGCCCATGATGTATGTCCTTACGTTGATTTATTAAATCAGTCGCTGTTTGCCCCTCACAGGGATGGAACTGTCAATTGACGGAAGAGCAGTTTATTGCAGTGAAAGAACTGGTTTGTTAAGCTTTCACACTCTCTTCTTCTATTATTCTTTTGAAAGCAAAAAAACACTCAAATGTTTGAACCCTTTGCACCAGAAATTCTATTATCATATTTAGGAAATGTATATAGATTTTGTAGTAGAGGAACTCTTATGCAGATAATAATTTTTCCTTTATTTTGTTTATATTGATAGCTAAAAACAGCCATTAGTCTTGCTATTGCTCGGAATGACATGGTAACTATCAGAGATGCTCTTGAAGTGTCTGCTGTAATGCATAAAATGGACGTAAACAATGTCTTAGATTATGTTCAGCGTCACCTACGTTCTCTTTCCATCTGGGATGAGCTACGGTATGCATATCTTCTTTTCTGTTTGTCTCCAGAGTTGAATGTTATTTTTATGTAACATCTTTTATGCCATCTGTTCAATCACATAATCTTGCATATTAATCAGCTATAATATTATGCTTGTTTAACTCTTGTCAGTTCATATAGTGGCCATTAATTCTGTAGAATATGTTCTCAAAGATATCCAGATCTTTTATTTTGATGTCAGCATGTATCGATGGATAGTTGGAGTGGCCACTATTGCTAGTAAAGAGAATGTTTTATTCTAGCTTAATATGTTGAACCATGAAACATGTTGCTTGTCAACTTGAAACGTTCCTGTGTTTAACGAGGAGGTGGAATTTCATGCACTAGTCAAAGGATTAATTGAAGTCCTAACATTTTCTCAAAAGAAACACTGATTTTATGATGCAAAATAATGAAACCTAATATGACAGAAATCTTTTTACAATCGAATAATGCGCCTGTTAGCATAATATTTTCTCTCAATGACGGTGTATACACATTTCTCAATTGTTTTTAATCATATTTTACGTGATTAATTGCAGGTTTTGGGAAGGGTACTTTGACTATTTGCTTGACTGCTTCTCTAGCAAGTAAGGAACTTGTTGGCTTAGCCTGTCTATATGCCATATCTAGAAAACCTTGCAATGATGCAAGATATTGACTCACCACATACAAAATGAAACAACCCAATAGATTTTTACAGCTGCCTTAAAATGCCAATTTCTGGTTATAATTTTTATTCATAATGTCATAATGTTCTATGCTATTGCATAATTCCTCTTGATAGAAACACTTTCAGAGACTTTTATCTGGTCATATAAACTGTCATTTAATTATATATCTAAATAAAATGAAACTATTTACATGTAGATTGCAAAGTTTATCACCAATGACTGGCTTCTGAGTTTTTTTATGCTGTTCTTATTTCAGATCAACCAACTATGCAATACTGGCGACAACACAATTAATCATTGTGGCATTACATATGGTAATTCTTTATGGGGTGTTTCCTTCTCCAATCTCAATTTTAATAGTTGATATAAGTCTGCCACTCCAACTATCCTTTCTTTCTTTTCATGGAGGCTGGACTTGGACTACCTGACAGCGAAGCGTGGTATGTGATAGAAACAATAGCTGGAAAGAATAACATTGGGTATAAGCACATTGTAAGTTGAAGCACACTTTGGTTAATTGACCCATTATGAATGCACCGTGGCTCAGATATTGCAATATAGATGTGAAATTTCCCCCTCAGTTTTCAAGCTATGCATCCCTTAAACTTGGTAAAGTTGAACACATGTACATCATATACCATGCCTTACTCCCTGGTTATCATTTGGAATGCAGTGTAACTCGGTTGTTTTATTTCAACTAACCCTCAATCTGAGCAACAATGGCAGCTGGAGAAAACTCTAGTCTTAAAATCATGTATAGTTCATAAGGTTAGACTGTTCACAAGTGAATCTACTATGTAAAGACCGGTATTCAAGGTGTGCTGCAAACTTCAGGCTACAATTAACCTTCTCATCATCAATCATCGTTCTGAAATCGAGGTCTCTTTTTGCAGCAGCTGCTGCAGGAATTCTCAGTTAAACCAGACATTGTTTCCTTTCATAGAACTAACACTTATTGACTCTCTTCCATGTTGACTTAAAGCTACTTCTCCAGCTGCAGACGGTTCAAACTAGTTCCTCATACTACAGCAAATTCTGCTCTTAGAAATTTCACACTTATGCTCCTTTCCTCCATTCTCCTTTTGTGTTAAGATCCTGTTATGCCATGAGAGGGAGCAGGAATCAGAATTTCCATGCCCATGACTGATGGAATTGAAGTAACATTTTAGGTTGTAGCATTAGCCCTTCTGGGATAAGGGATAAGGTTATCTTGAAAATTTAATAGAAGTGTCTTGTTTGCTTTAAAAAATTAAGAAAAATAACAAGAGTTAATCCTTTTTTACATTTACACAAGAATATCACCTAATGGCAATATTATGCCTACAACTGCAGAAGAATATCTTTAACAAATTATTGGAATTAATATACAGTAATCTATCTTACAGTTCACCATTCCTAGGATCATTGTTTTTGACCCACAACTTTGTAGATCTCTACATCGTTATCCTGAGCTTGTTCAAAAATATTAACATAGAATGAACATATTTCATGGCTTCCTTCTTGAGGGTCCCAAACTGATGCACGTGTACCTTGTTTCGCTTTAAATGTTGTCATTCTTTTGATTTTTGTCCCTCCGGTGAATAATATGCATGATACATTATTTTGATGGTTTTCGTTAGATAAATCTCAGAGGGTACCTGTCACACCTACGACAAACTTGTATTGGGTATTGGGGAATCCATGGTGGAAAATCACAGTTTGTATCTTGCTATGGATTGCCTGCTCTAGATCCACTAGAATCTCCAAGTACTGGTGAACAAGGTTCCGAGGCTTCTGGTGTTGGAAGGAGCTGGGTACAAAGCATGTTTAGCAGGGAAAGAGCCCTCTCTTTTACTCGTTCGGGTAAGTGGACATCTGAAAGTGGCAGTTTAGGTACATTATACTTTGTTTGGAGTTGAATCTTACATAATTTGATGGTCCTGAGCCAACGATGGAATTTTTCTGATTCAGTTCCAACTTTGCGAGATGTGCCAAGAAGAGTGGGGAAGAAAAAATCTCAGACCAACATCCGCATGCTAAGAGGTCACAGTGGAGCAATCACAGCATTACACTGTATTACGAAAAGAGAAGTATGGGATCTAGTTGGTGATCGTGATGATGCAGGATTCTTTATCAGTGGCAGCACTGACTGCACTGTAAGGTTTTCATTGGATTCTAAATTTATGCCATCCTACATTTTATGGCCAAATGGTGGTGTGAAGATACACTCCTCCTACATTTCTCTTTCATATATAAATTCTTCACATCCCTCGTCAAAAGGTGCTATCGATAATATCTTGAGATCCAAAAAGTGCTAACTGATAATATATTTATAGACCGGAGGATCATATTTGATACTGTATATACATTTATGGACATCTTTGCTATAGATTAGGTTGACTCAACACTTAAAATTTGCAGGTGAAGATATGGGATCCCACTCTCCGTGGTTCAGAACTGAAGGCAACTTTAAAGGGTCACTCCGGGTATCATTTTACATGCCCATCTTGTTTTTGCATGCTTTTGTTGATTATAGGGTAGGGTAGTTAATCTTCACTTGCATGCAGATACAACACAATGCATGCAACACGCAGTACATGTTACCGTTGCAAATGTTTGTTATTTATTCAGAATTTAATATTTAATATTTCATCATGATTTATCTCTTAAGGATTGTGAGAGCCATAAGCTCCGATAGGCGGAAAGTGGTATCAGGATCAGATGACCAGTTTGTTCTAGTGTGGGATAAGCAGACAACTCATCTTGTCGAAGAGCTGAAAGGCCATGAAGGCCAGGTCTGGTTAGAGTACTTATTGTTGTATCATATAGTATAACTTTTTAAATGTTCTTTCTGCTGGGAAGGTAGAAAGTCTTTATCTGTATCTGTCTAAGTGAATTCTGTTCTTTTGAAAACGCCACCTATCAATCAATGTTAACATGACTTAAACACTTGGACATCTCACGCTGTGTCCCTGTGTAGAAGTATGATATATTTTCTTAATCCAAAGGGCTTAATCAGATAAATATTTGAAATAAAAATTTATTCAAAATCAGATTATACTTGTGAAACTCCAAGTTGCTGCAAATCTTTTGAGGTCGGTGTTGCTTCGTATATTCTATAACAACCTTAGGCACTTCACTGGACAATCAATAGAAATCAGATCATTCATTTTTCTGATGCTTCTTAAAAAATTTACTTTTAATTTCTAGTCAACAACATTTATTGACTTGTCCTTTTTTTATGTTGCCTTATAGGTCAGCGCCGTGCGCACACTATCAGGTGAGCGTGTTCTCTCAGCTGCACATGATGGAACTATAAAGATGTGGGATGTGAGGATGGACACCTGTGTTGCTACTGTAGCACGTTGTTCAAGTGCAATTCTCTGTATGGACTACGATGACTCCACTGGTATCTTGGCAGCTGCGGGCAGAGATGTGTACGGCACTTAAAATCCTCCTCTATATTTTTGATACATGCATCTGTAGATAGATCACTGCCAGGATGGTATCTGCTCATTACTCATAAGTTGTGTTCCTGGCTTCATTTCCATAGTCTGAATTATTCATACATCCTTTTTAAGTGTTGCAAACATTTGGGATATTCGGGCTGGAAAGCAGATGCACAAGCTGTTAGGGCATTCAAAGTGGATCAGGTGAGTCTCAAATTTACATATATTTATTTGGCGCGTGCGGGAGTTGTGGTAACTGATAACTATAATACTCTATTGACACAGGTCCATAAAAATGGTTGGACACACTTTAATAACAGGTAGTGATGATTGGACTGCTCGGGTGTGGTCTGTCTCCCAAGGAACTTGTGATGCTGTATTGGCTTGCCACAATGGTCCAGTTTCATGTGTTGAATACTCTAATGCAGATAGAGGAATTATTACAGGTTAAAATCACTTCTCGAGTGTCATTGTGATGTTTCATGTTTGAAGTTTTTTTCTGAATAACTTTTCGTTCATTATTTAGGATCAAGTGATGGCCTTCTCAGATTTTGGGAAAATGATGATGGTAAGAATGACTTAGTTAATGCAATTATTGTGCATGGGAACATCTTCACAATAGAGTTTGTATGTATTTTCTGCTTGGTTCATTGCTGAACTAACTTGAAAGGCCTACATCACACATTAATATCTGGTTTAGAAAGCCTCTCTGGCCTCTTTGTGATTGTTGTGTGCTTCTCTCTAATTTTTAACAAATTATTGGAGATTATAATCTGATGAACTAACAATCAAGGTAAATGATTATTCTAGGATGCTACATTTTCTTTTGGTCTGGAATGATGTAACAAAAAGGTGACACAGGGAGGGCTGTGCATTTATTCGAATGAATTGATGTTTCAAATTACACTTCTGAATGATAAGGTTTTGATATTTGAAATGTAAACATGAGTGCATGATATTCTGGATTTTCATAACTGTAGGTTCTGTAAAGTGCACCAAGAATGTGACAGTTCACAATGCTCCCATATTGTCCATAAACGCGGGGGAGCAATGGTTGGGAGTCGGGGCTGCTGATAATTCTATGTCCCTCTTCCACCGGCCTCAAGATAGGCTCGGAGGGCACACAACAACAGGTCCAAAGATGGCTGGCTGGCAACTCTACAGAACTCCTCTAAAATCAGTCGCAACGGTAATTCATTTTCCTGTTCACTGATTTCATTATCATCCTTGCGAACATTTAGCTGTTTAAAGTGGTGCATTCTGAACTTGTCCTAGCAACAGTTTCATATGTCCAGGATATATATTTTCTTTTGGATTTTTTATCATCTTTTACCCCAATTTTTCTTTTCTTTTTCTTTTTCTTTTTATTCACAGAGATGACATATGCCTATTTAGGAACCAAAAAATTATTTTCTTACTACTCTTTAACCAATGCAATTCGCTAGAGATAACAACACTTCAAATGATCTCTAGTCTTCCAGAGTCAAATATTTTTGAACTAGTCATAACTAAATTATATTAGAAGACGACATGCCTGGTTAAAGAGTATCATAAAATAAATCACTTAGATGAGATCTTCAAATCGAAGACTTCATTTCTCTATGCATTCAATTTCCATTGCCAAACCGATTCTCACAATCTTCCCCAATGGCTGGATATCTATAAGACCAAACACAATGATGATATTTTACCTCATTTATCCAATAGTCTGTGCTACCAAAAGTTATGTGATTTCCAACTCTATGTATCCTAGAACATGACAACTGAGAAATCTAATAAAACTGAGGGTGAACTGATTAAAATTTATTGTTAATTTTGATTTTTTGGTGAATCTTGTTTTGGTCCTTTACTGTGTTAAAAATGTGGTATTTATCTGTTTCAGGTGAGATGTGCGACTTCTGACCTCGAGAGGAAGAGAATATGTGGTGGGGGGCGCAACGGAGTGCTTAGGCTGTGGGATGCAACTATTAACATCTAAATGCTTCATCTAAGTTTCGCCTGCAGAATAAGATTACGTTAGCTCAGCTCCAAGGCAACTGATTATGTGATTGTCTAGTTTTTCTTCATTCGGAGTTTAGTTCAATCTAGTGAATAGTATCCGAACTACTTGTTGAGAATGCGACTGGCGTTTATACTTGCATTCATCTGATTCTCTAACGCGGGTTTCTCCCATGTTTAATACCATGGAAACCCAAAAAATATAGCTTCATATATAGACATGGTAACAAATAAAAACAGATATGAGAGTAGGAGGAGTATGGATTTATAGAATAAAGAACTTGGGGTTTACATTCGACGACACTTGCCACAAGCTTATGCTCGTAAGTCTATAATTATGAATTTTAGTAACTCGTTTGTTCTCAGCTTATATGATCCTTACTTACATTAAGTGTTTTCTGTTCTCTCATATAAATAGTAAAATAGTTCAGTAAATTATTTAGTATGGAGAATTGCATAAGGTATGCAGAATTTCCTTACCCCCAAAACTTGAACATGCATTAGTGAATATTGGCGCTAACTGGTAACGACTATTTAAAATTATTAATAAAAACATTGCTACTCCAAATCATTTCAACAAGTCGTTGTAGTATAGTGGTAAGTATTCCCGCCTGTCACGCGGGTGACCCGGGTTCGATCCCCGGCAACGGCGTTTGATTTTTTTTACAAATTTTATAATTTCAATTATTTTCTTTAATTAGAGAACTCGAACAAGAAAAAGTAGACAAATTAACAACACAATCTTGTACAAGATCGAAGATGATGAGTATATGGAGGAATCAACATTAGATAAACATAAGTAATTGCAATACATATCACTAAGGTGATGTCTTTTCATGCTCAAACTATAGATAAGAGGTTTTGGTCCTTCAAAAACCATGAGTCGCAGATTTCTTACATAATTTACATAGAACAAGCCCAAAAGTGACTTGTTTCCTGGAACAAAGCAGAAGCATGAAAAAGCGGAGGGATCCTCAATCCCCAAAACCTTATATACAAAAATCAAAAATCCCCATTCTGGTTCTGTGGAACATGCGATGGGGTGGTCGCACCATAGGAGGCGCTGGGGAAGACTTCCTTCTCAATCTCCGCAGCAGCATCCTGGTGCAGGGACTTTGCACCGGGGGAGGCGCTGGGGATGACTTCCTTCTCTATAGTAGCATCGTCACACAGGGGCATTGCACCGGGGAAGATATCCTTCTCAGTCGTATCGCCTACTAGGTCTGCACCACAAGGGGAAGAATTGCTGCCAAGAGAAGACCACATGGAAACCAAATCCTCAATCTGATTCAGGGGCGACAGGGACGTCTCACCAGAGGTGGCGCCAGGGAAGACTTCCTTAAAAGAGCTGCCAATCTCACCAGAAAGAAGGGCGGCTTCGATAGCATCTTCGGAAATCTTGTCAGCATTTACTTCCCTCATAAGGTCATTAGCAACTGAGACAACAGTTTTGAAAGTTGATATATCAAACAAGCCAAAATAATGAAGATAAGCAGCTCTAACATCATCGGCCGTGTGACCCTCTTTCATCGTAATCTCACTGATTTTCTTCTGCTTATCATATGATGCCCTCCATATTTTACGATTCGACCCAAGTCAATCATGTAAGCAATGTGAGCCGATACAAGTGCAGATTTAACCAGACCATCGCAATTTCTCGGTATCAAAGCAGCAAAACCAGAGTGCTTCATGCAAGCAGGCAACTCATGAGTTCTCATAGTAGAGCCATGGTAATCTTTAACCAAACTAGGAGATCGATGAAGCATCATACAAAGGAGCGAGTAAAAGTGAAAGTATGTTTTGAAAGCTTGATCCTGTCAGTTGAATTCCACTTAGTAGGTATATCATAAATCCTAATCAACTCTCGAATTCTATCAGAGCCGCTTTTCACAATCCTATTAAGCTGGTTGATAAACCAACACTGACACAATGATACATGTCAAGAGCCACCTGGCTCTGGGTTGTTCGTCTTGCCTTGTTGGCATTAGCAACAAATTTGTCAAGGATAGCATTTAAGTCAAAATTATCAGAATTAGGCTCCCAAGGGAGACTATCAGTATCATCCACTGAAGTTAGGAAGTCGTCTATTTTTAGTGAATCAAGCAAATTACTAGTAGCCATTGCCTCCATTTCAAGTGTTGAGCCTTCAATTTTGTGGATTGTAGGGAGCAATATCTAACAGCTTACCTTAAAACGCAGACAGAGAAAGGCGTCGACGAGGAAAGCGCTTCCGGCAGAGAAGGATGTTCAACTTGGCACTATAATTAAATTAGGTGGCGTTTTGTCATGACTAATAGTCATGAGACTAAGTTGAGGAGGTCAATCTTATGAACCAAACATGATACATATTTAATCATGAGATTTAGTCTTGTCAACCGAACACCCCCTTAAGGGTTTCCGTAAATACAAACCAAATATACGAGATTGTAAATGCTTTTTCGACAAAGAAAGAATACAATTTCTACTTGAAAAGTTGTGTCAATTAAAGCATGATATTCAAAAAATTAAATTGTCACTCAGAGTGGAACATAATTTATTCTTACTTACTTAAATATGAAAATAATTTTTTAACATAATATCTTTATAATAATACCTTATTTTATGTATTTAATACTCCCTCCGTCCCGCTTTAGGAATCCCGGTTGATCAATTTCAGGCGTCCTGCTTTAGGAGTCCCGGTAAGGATAAACTAATAAAAAATGCCTACAAAGTAAGTAAAAAAGTGTTAAAAGTGATAATCTTTTTTTCATTCTTTTTACTTAATCATTTATGGTCCCACCAAGTAACCAGGGTAACGTAAGTAATCCTGCCTGTCACCCGGGTATTTTTTTTTTCTAAGAACAACCTATAGATCATAAGAGGTTCAATGGTTCTCCAACATGTAGATATCAAAAACCATCATTAGCAGGTTATTAACATAACTACATAGAACAAGCCCAAAAGTGACTTGTTTCCGAGAACAAAGCAGAACACATGAAAAAGTAAACCCACAACCAAGGACATGCCGAGTGGCCCCTCAAAGGTTCAAAACCAAAACATTACATACAAAAATCAAAGTCCAAACTTCAATAAGGAAACCAAATCCCCACCTTGGTTCTGTGGAAGATGCTACTGGGACTGCTCACCAGAGGAGTTCTCCATAGTAGCAACGCCACACAGGGACATTGCACCAGAGGAGGCACTGGGGAAGACATCCTTCTCTGTCGTATCGCCTACGTCTGCACCGCAAGGGGAAGAATTGCTGCCAAGAGAAGAGCACAGGGAAACCAAATCCTCAGTTCGATTCAGGGGCGACAGGTACGTCTCACCAGAGGTGGTGCCGGGAAAGACTTCCTTAGAAGAGCTGCCAGTCTCATCAGAGGTGGCCCCGGGGATGACTTCCTTAGAAGAGCTGCCAGTCTCACCAGAGTTGGCGCCAGGGATGACTTCCTTAGAAGAGCTGCCAGTCTCACCAGAGTTGGCGCCAGGGATGACTTCCTTAGAAGAGCTGCCCGTCTCACCATCAGGCGGCGGCATTGTCTGAACAACAGAGAGAAGGGCGGCTTCGATAGCATCTTCAGAAATCTTGTCAGCATTTACTTCCCTCATAAGCTCATTAGCAACAGTGACAACAGTTTTGAAAGTTGCTATATCAAATAAGCCAGCAGAATGAAGATAAGCAGCTCTTCCGTCATCAGCCATGCGACCCTCTTCCATTGTAATCTCACTGATCTTCTTCTGCTTATCATATGATATCATCACAGATTGAAATCCTCCGTACATGATTCGACCCAAGTCAATCATGTAAGCAATGTGAGCCGATACAAGTGCAGATTTAACCAGATCATCGCAATTTCTCGGTATCAAAGCAGCAAAACCAGAGTGCTTCATGCAAGCAGGCAACTCAGGAGTTCTGATAGCAGAACCGTGGTAATCTTTAACCAAACTAGGACGGCGGTGAAGTATCTTGCTAGCAAACAAAGGAGCGAGTGAAAGTGAAAGTATCTCTTGAAAGCTTGATCCTGTCAGTTGAATTCCTCTTAGTAGGTATATCATAAATCCGAATCAACTCTCGAATTTTATCAGAGCCCCTTTGCACAATCCTAAAAAGCTGGTCAAATCTTATGTTTCCATGGGATAAACCAATCATGACACAGTGAAGCTTGTCGTGAGTCAGCTGACTCCGTGTTCTTCTAGCCTTTCTAGCATTAGCCTTAAATTTGTGAATGATGGCATTTAAGTCGAAATTATCAGAATTAGGCTCCCAAGGGGGACTATCAGAATCAGTATCATCCACTGAGTCTGAGACTAGTGTATTTTCGAGTGAATCAATCATAATTGCAATGTCAGTAGAATTAAGCCAAGTTGCAAAGTTAGTAGCCATTTCAAGTGTTGAGCTTTCAAATTGGTTCTGCAAATTTCTAACACCTAACCTTGAAACACTGTGCCAACATCACAAGAGGAAAGAGTTTCCGGCGGTGTTCGCAGTTGCCGTCGGAAGGGTGATGTCGCCGGAGAAGGAATGCCGCTGTTGCTCAGCCTTCGCTAATTAGGGTTTCAAAAGCTTAAACCAAACACATTATACTACTAAGCTAGATTAAATTATTCATGCTTCGTACCTTTAGAACATCCACAGTGGCTTTAGGCCAGCCACTCTCTCTTCCTGCCATCTCATCTCAGCAGCACTAAAATTCCACCTGCCACATCAGATTTAGGTCAGTCGCAATAAAAATAATTCAAAAAATACTATATTTACGGAATTAAAATTACGATTAAATTACGAAATTAAATTTACGACACATATAGGGAAAAATTAATTCATTTCATAAAAAAAATACAAAGATTAAAAAAAATATACATGATTTTTTTTTTAAAAAAAAGGGCTTCCACGCACGAGCCCCGCCATTCTCTACTCCTCATCGTCGTCCTAGCCGGATCCACGAGATCGATCCCATGTCATGCAATGACAAAAGGTCATCCCCGGTGAACTGCGTCTCCACTGTGTGAGACGAAGTCGTCCAAAAATCCAGAGAGGGACGATAGACCGTGTCCCCACCCCGGTGACCCCTGCATCCCGGTATGCATACCGGATTGCATCCCTCCCTACAAGACATGCATCATCCCCATCATCGATCGGACATTTGGGCACACCCCTGCCCGCCGCTGGCTTGTCAGCCGCCCGGCATCCCCCACAGTTTTACCTCCCCCACCGCTCCAGCCATCATCCCCATCGGTGATTCCAGGGGACGTTAAACCACTGGAGGCCCGTCTCGCCCCATCCAGATCCCACGGGTACCGTGAGTTCAGAGATCCACTCGTCGCCATTTCGGATTTGGACTCGTTGTTGTGATCCATCGCTTGATGATGCTCTTGTATTTAGAGAGAGAAAACTCGTTAAAACAAGTGGTGCAAATGAAAATGAAATTAAAATCGCGTTTATATAGGTTTTCAAAAATTAAAAAAAAACGAAAAAGGGCGCTGGTCAATCGCTGGCCGATCGGTATGCCACAATGGCGGCCAACGCATCGGCCAGCGCCAGCCAATCGGCTAGCCCACGCCGATTTCGGGCTGGCCGATCGCAATGGTTCGGCTAGCCGACCGGCTAGCGACGCAAATCGGCTAGCCGATTGGTTAGCCGGCATTGTGGTCTGTGGATGCTCTTATTGCTCGAGAAGCCTTTAATTTGGGTCAATTGGCAATGACTACCTAAATTACAAATTATTTACGCCTTCTGTCTCCTTCTAATTACAAATTATTTAAACAATTTTATTGCTTAAAAGAAGTTTAATTTGGGTCAATTGGCAACGAAGTTTAATTTGGGTCAATTGGCAACGACATACCCGAATTACTTTTATATCTTCTATCACACATTTCCTATTTAAAAAGAAATTTTAAATATTTTTATTTTGTAAATTAAGTAGAGAGCGAGTAAAATAATAGAGAAGAAATAAAATAAAGATAGTAATATTTCTATTTTAAAAAATATTTCAATTAGATTGAATATCTAAAAAAGAAATGTATGTCGTTTAACATAATTGATTCTAGGGCTGGGGAAAAATATCGAAATACCGAAATACCGGTCTTATCGAATCGAAAAAATACCGAAAATACCATATTTTCGGTATACCGTGACTTTCGGTACGGTATGATACTGATACCTAACCGAAAGATTTTGGTAAGGTAACGGTATGAATTTTCTAATACCGTGGTATACTGCTGCATACCGAAATTCGGTATATGCCGTAAATTAAGGTATATACCGTAAACTAAGGTATATACCACAAAAATATAAACACAATTATATATAAAATATATTTTATATAATTTTAAATTATAAAATCTATTGTTAAATATAAATATAATTATGAATAAATTATATTTAATTTATTTTTAAAATTATAAACTATAAATAATATTCTAAAAACTCTAATTTTCTATTTTAATTGATGGTGAAATTCAGGTATACCGCAAAAGTAAGGTTTACCGAACTTTGGTACGGTATACCGAGAATGAAGTACGGTATCGGTATGGAAATTCGTCATACCGAAAATAACGTATAGCGAAGTTCGGTATACCAAAACTTTGGTAAGGTAAATGTATGGTATACGGCATGATGGTTTCGGTAAGGTATGCCGTACCTACCCACCCCTAATTGATTCTTACTAATTTAAATTAAGTGACGTTGTTTCTCTTTTAAATATATATAAAATAATAAATTTAATCACAAAAAATATTTCAGGTTCAAAATTTTATTCGGGCGCTATACTATGGCTTAAAGAAAAACATATAAACATATTCCTTATAAATTCAAAAAGTAGTCGTAGTATAGTGGTAAGTAATCCCGCCTGTCACCCGGGTGACCCGGGGTTCGATCCCCGGTAACGGCGTTTTCTTTTTTAAATATTTCAAGTTTAATTCGACTATATACTTTGGCTCAAAAAAGAAAAAAAAAACAATAAATGCACACGAAATAAAATAATGTTTGGGGCTTGATTATTAGATTTCAATGTTCTTGTTAAACAATAAATTGTCATGAATGCTTGTGGTAATTATTACTCCATGCATCATGCCAATTATACAAACATCTCGCCAACAAGTGATCAAATGACCGATTTAATTTATTCTTGTTCGCAGATTGATGAGTTTATTAAGATCTAGACTTCATTGTCTACGTTCATAGAGTAGATTCATTGACTAGCATTTCAAAAAGACAAATTCAGATATCACAAAGAACTCAAATTGAGACATTCTTGAAGCCAAATTCAGATAAAGATATTCTTAAAGCCAAACTTTGACTAGGCATTCAAAAAGACAAATTCAGATAATGACATCCTTGAAGTATACATAAATAAAATCAAAGTCCAAACTTCAGCAAGGAAAGCAAATCCCCATTCTTGTTCATCCTAAGAGTCGCTCTGGGGATGACATCCTCTTTCGCTATGGCGCCAACATCTGCCCGACAAGGGGGAGAAGAGCTGCCATAAGCAGTTAACAAGGAAACCACATCCGAGCTATGGAAACAATAGAACAGGGAATCCAAATCCGAATCCAAACTCAGGTTCACTAAAGAGGGCGGCGGTGAGACTTCCTTCTCCCTTGCCAGGAAAACATAGAGAAGTGCGGCGTCGACATGATCTTCACTAATCCTGTCACCATTTATCTCTCTCATAAGCTCATTAGCAACAGAGACAACAGTTTTGAAAGTTGCCACATCAAACAAGCCAACGGACCAAAGATAAGCAACTCGTTCATCATCAGCCGGTCGACTATTTCTCATCGCCATCTCACTGATTTTCCCCTGCTTTTCATACGATTTCATCACAGATTCAAACCCCCTAGGGTTTATGATTCGACCAAAATCGATCATGTAAGCAATGTGAGCCGATTCAAGCACAAATTTAACCAAATCATTGCAATTCCTCGGAATTAAACCAGCAAAACCAGAGTGCTTCATACAAGCAGGCAATTCAGAAGTTCTCATCGTAGAGCCACGGAAATCGGTAACCAAATTAGGGCAACTGTGAAGGATATTACTAGCAAGGCGAGGGAAACAAGTGATGGAGCGAACAAAGGTGAGAGTATCGCTGGAAGAGCTGACCCTGTGATTCGAATTCCTCCTAACAGGAATTTCGTAAACCCTAATCAATTCGAGAATTCGATCAGCGCTACTCTTCGTAAGCCTTTGGATCTGGTCGTTTCTTATGTTTCCCTTCAATAAACCAACTACGACGCAGTGAAACATGTCGAGAGTGAGATCGCTCTCTGTTCTACATGCCTTTATAGCATTAGCACGAATTTTGTTGATGATGTGATCCATCTCAAAACCGACATGATTAATGATGCGGAGGTCAAAAGTAGGCCCTAAGTCTAGATGTTTGAGTGAATTGCAGAAATACTCTTCCAAATCGTCCACAGGTTTGATAAGAGACATTTTTAAGTGTGAAAGCTTAAAACAGCTTACCGTGAAACACTCGGGATTATGTTGATTTGAGGGAGGTGGGCAGCGGTTCGGTGTTGTCGCCGGAGAACCGGAAGAGAAGAGGCTGCTGTGTCTCAGCGTTTTCTACTTAAGTTTCAAAATATATGTAGTAATAAAAAACTAGGGTAACACACCTTTATATACATTACTTTTTTAAACCCGCAACCCGTCAGCTGGCCCGATATTCCGCCAAATTTATAGGATTAGGGTTGGAAATTTTCAGCCAGATAAAATCAAAATTAGCCTGCACCCCATTAACCTGCAACCCGTTAGAGCCAGACCCAAAAACCCGATGGACTGGCCTGAAAATCCGATAAAATTTCCATTATTCTATTTTTTGACTTCTAATTCGACACTTCATTGATTAATTTTATAGTATATAAAACTAAAAAAGTAACTTTCAATTTATATTAAATATCCAAATCATATATTGAATTTTTATTAATATATAATTAAATTAATTAATTAAAAACTTCAAATTCACTGAAAATTTCTAAATCATGCTTAAAATTCTTCACGAAATATCTCAAATATCAGTATTTGATCATGTTTATGATTGAGTATCAAGCATATATATCAAATTTATCATAACTAAATATTTTACATATGAATATAACTAATTTTCATCATTATTTATTAAATTGATAGCATGTTAATATTATTGGTAACAACCAGGTTAACCCGATGGGCTAGCCCGAAACACAAGTTTTTAGGGTTAGGGCTAAACTTTTATAACCCGAAAGAAATCACAATTCAATTAGCTTGCACACGATTGACCCGCAACCCGACAGGGTTGCCAAAACCCGATGAGCCGACCCGATTGACATCCATTAAATGACATCATTAATTGAAGAATAAATGATAATATGAATTTATGCATATAATAATTTGTGGACAACATTAATGGAAGAGTTACCATTATGGCATTATGATTGTTATAAATATAAATTTTTGCATCGTTTATATTGTCTTTTTACTTACTTTATTTTTCTTTTATTATTATTTTTTTAAAATATATGAAAAAAAAATGTATCACACTGTGACAAAATGAGTAAAAAATTTGAGGATTTGATGCGCAAAGAGACATAAATGGCACAAGTGAAAAACTCATATAACCTTTGACAAGTATTTTCCATTTACACCCTTTGATAATACAAATACTCCGTATATCACACCACATCATATATAAATCAAATTAACTTTTGAAAAATATACAACGTACATAAGTAAAATTACAAAATCCAGAAATTAACATTGCATAACATGGCAACTCAAATACAACTCAAAAATAAAGACGTGATCATAAAACATGGAAATAAGAGCTCCCAAATCATATTATTATCAATTCGTAAAGAGAAAAATATTGGGTAATATATAAAACAGAAAAAGTTATACAATCTACATGATACGGCAAGTAGCAGCAACCGCTATGGCTGCAGTGGTTGCTACATTTCCAATGGTAGCTCCCGCACCCAGTGCACCAGCAGCAGTTGTTATCGCAGCTCCAGCGGAAACTGCAGCATTTCCAATGGTAGCTGTAGCACCCATTGCACTAGCAGCGGTTGCTACCATAGCACCAGCGGAAACTACAGAACATCCAATGGAAGCTGCTTTATCCATTGCTTCAAGAGATTTAACTATTGTTTCCTGAAATTATTCATAACATAAACAAAAATTATTGATCATTGATATACATGTGCACATTAATTACACTTTTGTAGTCAAAATTTATTCCATTAAATGGAACACTATCGTAACAAACAAGCACAAAGCTTACCATGTTACTTGATTGCTGAGAGTCTGATTGCTTTTCTCCCGCTTTAACATTTTTGGTTTTCTGCATTGGTGAAAAGTATTCTAGATTTAAATTAAAAGGATAGATTTATTAATAAAGTGAGTCACTGTTATTGCTAAGATTAGTCTATTAAAATATAAAGATATCTAACTCACTTTCCTTAGAGTTAACAGTATAATTTGGATTGACACGAGATTTATGAAATTGATGTGTTTAAGATTGAAGTAGGAGAGAAAATAAAATAAGAGACGAAATAAAGTTTTTACCAAAAAGGGAAATGTCTCACCTGCCTTGGGATAAACAAAAAAGGAATACGACTCAAAGTGAGAATTACCTGCATGAGATCAAACTCATCCGTTTGATGGTTAGTAATCTGTGACTGCTTCAAGATTTGATCGAGCAGCTTAAGCATGGCCCTTGTGTCGATAAACTTGTGGGAGGGGTGATGGTGTTTGAAGTTTCCTCGGCCATAGCAGTCGCAGCAGAGGTAGTAAGAGACGTCGGCCTGACAGGGCAAGCACGAGAAATACGAATCTAAGAGAAGAGATTCGCAAGCTCTGCACCTCGGAATCGAGACCTTTTCCAGGTAATAAAGAGCCAAGACTTCTTCGAAATCGAGGGTTTTGTTGCCGTCAGCGTCGAGCTTCAAGAAGAAGTCGTTGTCAGTGAAGGAAGAGGAGTTCCCCACCGCCTTCTCGTACTCACGCCGGCTTACTTTTCCGTCGGCGTTTGTGTCGAGTGATTGGAAAAATTGCCGAGCTAGTTTTTTCTCGGCTGCTTCTGCTCCATTGTAGTACGCCTTTGCAACTTTTCTAACTTCATCCATTTTTTTATTTTTTTTTCTATTTTAAAATTTTCTGTCGTTCTATATAAGAACTATGTTAATGTGGGAACAATTTATACATGATCAGCTGTGTGAGTTGGCGAAGACTTGATACAACTAGCCAAGTATCTATAAGTCTTTCTATAAATGCTGATAATGAAATTAAGAAAAAGTGGTAGTAGTATTTTTTTTGTTGTTGCCATTTGATGGTTTGTTATAATTTGGTACTACTACTCACGCATGCCTTATCGACACCACTTGATTTTTCAACACTGACATTTAGATTAAGTAACATCCTCATAATTAAAGGTCCATCTTTAATTAACTTCGTTCTAGCTATATTTTTTGTTTCATCGTCCCGGACAGAGGCAGACATTGAATTATCAAATATTCGATGAGTTTAATTATAAAAAAATATAGTAGCTTGGTAGGGAAAATGGGTCCGTGCAATTGATTTTGCGACAATTTGATTGATTTGTACGTTTGATATTGTGTTATCATGCCTTTTTTTTATAAAAAAAAATATGTAGTTCTTATAAGTAACAATCTCCACATACATATTACAAATTTTATCTTTACGCATTTTATATATTAAAATCATTCTTGCCTTCTTTTTAGATATATACATATTAGTATGACTTTAGGTACTTTTTTTCTTATTTCAGATTGTGTACCATATACTAATACAGTATTCAATGGAAAAAATGAAACACACGAAAATAAAATTGAAGATAAAAGTAAAAAAAAAATATGGAGTATTTAAATTCATTTAGGGTTGTTGCCAAATTAAAACGTATACGTTTAAATCGAAAATAAATAACTTTCGAGTGTTAAGTTTTAAGTAAGTTCTAACAATTAATTAATTAATATTATGAAATTCAACTAGCTAGGAAATACACTAGGCCAACTTGTGAACTTGGCATAATCTATTTCAATACTCCATAGTGTATATAATAAATATAAAGTTTACTTGCTACCGTACTTTTTTAATTATCTAATATAGTTAGGTGTATAAGGTTAAACATGTTGATATATATATAACGTGATTAATAAAAAAAATACTCCACTAGAGTTATTTACAAGTGGTGAAGTTGAGACATAAATACTATGGTAGGTCCCGTGAACCAGAATAATTTTTATGGAACTGATCAAACAAATATGTCAAAATTGTAGTGTTACAAGTTACAACAAATTCTGCACAACTAACACTATTCTTTATGTTACACAATACCAACGACGAGCAGGTATAGGGAATAACCATTTTCACAATTCTCTTGCAAGCATTACTCCATTCCGTAATTGCCCTCGTTCTGCCCGTTTCAAGAGCACCGGCCTACGGAATTTACTCCAAAGTAGGCACTAATCGACGCCCAGTTCATTTCAAGTGGAACCAGCTGAGGTCGTTTACCTCTTCCTTCGTTCACTTATTATTGTTCTCTGTAATTATGGACCGGTTTCTTTGGGAGAAATCATAATTTTTTGTTATTCCGGATAAATTTAGCTAGCATTGTTCAATATTATGATGTTCGATTTGAGATTCTTAAGTAGTACAGTATTATGTAATTGGCGAATGTATAAGGAGGAAAAAAAGTACTAAAGTCACGAAAATTTTCACTAAAAGTTTAATTGTATAAGACAATTAAAAGAATGTGCAATTTTTTTTATTTAATTAGTTAATTTTAGAAATTATGAAATTGATCAGAAGCTAGCTAAAAGTTGATATAAAGGATAATTTTTCTAAAATTTTTACTCACTTCAATATCAGATAATGTATGTCGCCTGCTATCTGCGCACTATCGATTAAAATTTATAGTAAAATTTTTATATTGTATCTTGAACTATTGTATGTATATCGGATAAAGGATTAGCTTTAAAAAGTATACGAGCTTAAAAAATAATCCAAATTACCATAAATTCAAGTACTCAACCAAACTCTAAATTAAAAGTTTTTATCAATCAAGATTGAATAATTTTTTGATAATTTTTCGTAGACTCATTCCGACTATGCAAATTATTACCAAAATTATCATTATATGCATTGTTTAAATACTATGCATGAGACGAAGATTTAAAGGTGGCAAGACTTGAAGGGAATTTACAATTTTATTCATAATACTTGCTGTATTTGCTTACATCAACCATTAACCATAATTATAAAAATGAATGTCACTTCAAATACTAAATGAAACATAAACGTTTAATGATTAGAAGTCCAACAAACAAACAAATAAAATAAAATGGGCCGCTACCAAGATCATATCGGCCCATGATTTTGATATTTTTTGTAAAATACCATATCTTTGTATACAAATTTTCCAATTTTTTCATACAGTACGTTTTTTCCAATTTTTTCACACAGTATTTTGGTATGCAATATTAGAATCTCAAAATGAAGATACTGAGGCTATATACTTAGGTGCACGTCGATTCGCATGTTAATTATCACGTGATTATCTATTTAGAATTGAACTTTGAGATTATTTTAATTTGAGAGAAATAACTATGACTAATTATCCTATAATTATCCTTCTAAAATTAAGTTGTGAGATTCAATCTAAAAAACCAAACATAATACACATATTTAATCATAGAGTGAATTGCACTAAATAACCCTAATTTTTGCACTTTTTGCACCAATGACCCCTAAAAAAATAGCACCAGAGGGGTCTAACAAAATATATAATCACAAATGAGGTTTTTTCGGACGATAACACCCTCAGGCCCTAAAAGGACATTTTTGTCAAATTACCCACAATGATAACGTCACTCTGCATGCAACGTGACACAACAACGTATGATTTGACTTAAAGTTGAGTTAGCCGTCTTTCTTTTCTTATTTTTTTTTTTACATTTCTTTACTAATATAGATTTACATTTTATAATAATAATGGAATGCAGACATGAAGAATTATTGATGTACTTGGATTACAACGGCAAATTTTAAACAAAAACTCAATATGATACACAGTTATTTAAAACTTTTCTAATGATAGTAATTTTCATACCATGCAGTATATTTTATATGGTCGAATAATTTCCATTGTGGAAAGTTTTTCTAATTTAAAATTCAATCTAATAATAACCTAAAATACTTGTAAATTCATAATACTATCAAATAAGTATTATAGTATAGTAGTAGGGGAGTGTTATATTGCTAACTCAATACTTAATTGCTAACTACAACTAAATAATAGTCATTAGATATTCAAATTAAGGGTCTAGATCATTAGCCCCGAAATAATACGATCAACAAAAAACGTAAATAAGGATATTAAGGTCAATTTACAACAAATTAGTTGTAACTAACTTTTGAAAACGCATATAACTTTCTCGGTTTAAATTATTTTTTCACACAACATATATCAAATTAATGATAATTTCATAAGGATTCTAACGAGATTTCACTTGCATATGTTCCGATGTCAAAATTTGAAAAACAAATTCAAAATTTTTTAATTTATTCGTACAGCAGCAAATGTCAACATTAAAACATGTCAATATAATACATGAGGAATGTCAATATAAGCAATGTGTTAACATTCTCAAAGCATTGTGTTGATATTTTCGAAATACTATATTGACATTTTCATCCAAAATCCTAATTTGGTAGGGTTTTTTTTATCTTTTTTGATTTAATTAATAAAAACGAAAATTACACATGGCAAATTATAGACCACAAGTTTTCTAAAATCTTATAGTCTTAAATTAGTTGTAATTAACAATTAAATGATGAATAAGCAATTGATCACTCCCCATAGTACTAGTATATGTTTTCTTTCTTTTTTTTACACTTTTTAATTTTTTGTTTAATATTTTTATTTTATTTTCTAAAAACTTTTTCCTTTAAATACTCAAAGCTAATTATTCTATTCTATAACTAATATTTGATGTCATAACTACAATTTATAAGTATATTAATTTACATAATTATTTGCAATTTATACTATTCTTTTAAAGTAAAAAAGATATACTAGCAAATTTGTAGGGAAATTGAACTTTTTAGTTAAAAATTTGCGGTGTCGCGAACTACATTAGCTGTTTTTTAATCTTAATTGAAAATTCATACAACCTAAAATAGTTATCTATGCATATCCACAATAGCGGATAGCCGATTCGCGTCGCTAGCCGGTCGGCTAGCCGAGAATCGGCGTGAAAATCGGCGTGGGCTAGTCCATTCGCGTGCGCTGCCCGCCATTGTGGCGTGCCGATCGGCCAGCGATCGGCCAACGCCAATTTTCGTTTTTTATTTAAATTTTTTTTTGAAAACCTATATATACGCGATTTTAGTTTCATTTTCATTTGCACCACTTGTTTTAACGAGTTTTCTCTCTCTCTCTAAATTTCTGTACAAGAGCAATGGGGAGCCGGCACTCCCATTCCAGTAGGTCGGGCCGCGCCGAAGAAGAAGAAGGAGGCGAGGTGGTCGGCGAGTCGTCGCTGCCGACTGTTGACGACACTCTCCACGCGGAGGAAGTGGACGAAGGATGAGTACGCCGGTGTGGCCAAGGCGTGGTTGTCGGTCTGCACGATGATCCGGCGGATGCGGGCTGAACTTGTGGGTCGTCAACATGTGGGCGAAGATTAGAGCAGCCTATATGGAGGAACTGCCCGCACGGGAAGGACTACGCGGGGAGGAGTGCCGGAGAAGGGGTGAGAACGGATCAGGGCCGTGGTCGGCCGATTTTTGGGGGTTGTACGCCAATGCCCTCCGCCAGCTGACTAGTGGGGGCAGAATGAGGAGGACGCCCGGAGGATAGCGGAGAGTCATTTCCCCTTGTCGGGGAAGTATAAAGAGTTCACCTTCTGGGAATGCTATGTGTTGCTGAAGGACTCCGAGAAATTTCGGGCGTACGACGCTGTGGGTGGCCGAAGGAGCCTAATAGGTACTACTAAGTAGCATGGTTTGGAGACAATTATCCATCCATTATTCCATTATTCCATTATAACTGTAATAAAAATAAACAAAAAGCTATGAAAACACAAATTAGAATAAAAAGAAAATAGTGAACTACAAAATAATTCCTGGATAATGCAATTCTTACTTATTTTTGTCCCCATTGAATTTTATTACCAAGGGTCTATGATAACTCACTTACTCACAAGGGATAATCACATTTAGCTTGTACTATTTTTTTGCACATTTAGCTTAGTGTTAGTGGGTTTGTTTTTTCCTCCATCTGCTTTGCCCAATAACAGTAATTAAATTAGTAGTCATTCAAATAATAATTTATATTTTTAAAACATATTAACTCATTCTTAGTCTGGAATAAAATTTACTTATAAAATAAGTAAAATTGTTAAAAGAATGGCGTTTTACACTTTACACAAATATTTCAGTTCAAATAGCTATTCCTGTTGATGCATCAGTATATACGATATATCATTGTGAAATTGGATGAAAACTATCAAATAAAATCTGAAAAACGCAATGGTGTATCATCTTCAAAATATTAGAGCAAAAACGACACATTGAGGTGGAATTGGGGAAATAAAGTTGAATCTCAACATATTATTATTTGTTTCAATATTTAATTTCCACCAAATTAACAGAGCAATCCAAAGCATCATAAAAACATACCATTAAATTTTAAATTAAGGTGAATTATATTACAAATTAGTTTAATTATTAGTTATATTATCTGTAGCAATAAAAAAAATATACTGAATACTATAATCATTTTTTCACATGATTTTGAGTTTGATCTGAAATATAATATTTAATAAAAAATTTATTTTTTCTTAAAATGTATAGACATGTAATTTAAATTTTAAATATTTTACTAACTTATTGCAAAATGATTAGTAGTACTATGTAGTTTATATTAAATTAACTAATAATTATAAAATATTTTTTAAAATAAAAAATTTTCAATATGATATTAAGAGAATTTAACATAATCATAAAATATTAGGATAATCGGTTTAAAGGAGTCTATTTTGAGTGAGGTGTTGTGTTGGACATGTAAAAGTCGTACTCGTTACTGTAACAACCGGAACAATCAGAGAAGCGTGTGCGCGACTTCCATCTCCCTCCACACGAAACGCAATTTCCAAAACCAGAGATCGCCGTCGGCCAAACCCGACCGGCTGCGGTAACAGACCGCTTCCTCAAGGTACTTCCTTTCTATAGCATTTCTCAATTTGGTCACGTCTTCCTGCCCCTTCTCAACTTTGGGGGTCTAATACAGCTATGCACCTTCACGCCAACTAGGGTTTTCTGGTTCTAGTAAAAACTATGTGAGAATCTTTGCTGTTTCATTGACTACCCTTTTGAATTGTAATGTGCTTTTATTGCTCCTTTTCGTCCCTTGTTAATTGGTGGAGCTTCAGCATCGCATTATAATTATTGCTAACAAAATTCGAATTTGGGGTGATTTCAGTATGAAGATTCCCTTAATCAGATTTTTTCTTTTGTATTTTATGAAAGGGAAACATGCCAATGCTATTGGCTTGTTTAAAAGATAAACACACCAATGATATTGACGTGTTTCATTCAGAAGTAAAATAAAATTTGGCCAAGCCAAAAACATTGGCGTCTTTGGCCGCTTGGCCAACTCTAGTA
Organism: Salvia hispanica; assembly: GCF_023119035.1. NCBI lineage: Eukaryota > Viridiplantae > Streptophyta > Magnoliopsida > Lamiales > Lamiaceae > Salvia > Salvia hispanica. The sequence goes on along the minus strand of NC_062967.1, from coordinate 25,418,478 downwards.
CTACCTCCGTCCCACAATATGAGTCCACATTTGACTCTGCACGGATTTTAAAGAATGTAGGAGTAAAGAAAGTGAGTTGAAAAAGTTAGTGGAGTTTGGGTCTCACTTTTATATAGTTTTATAATGAAATGTGAGTGGAATGAGTTAGTGGAATGTGGGGCTACTTACCATGTGGAAGTGGATTCTTATTGTGGGACAGAGGTAGTATTTCTTTTGGTTATTGATGGTGGAACTATTGCGATCATATAAAACATGGATAAAATCTATAAGGTCCGTTTAGAGATCATCAGGAAGTTTCAATATCTGAAAATATATGGGGAATCGGGGATGACTATGAACATCAATGTGATGATCACAGAAGGCCTCCAACATCAGTGTAATATGTTTCCAATACCTGTATGGGATTCTTGTATATTTAGTTAGTAAAGGTCATTACTTACTTCAAGAAAATCTGAAAGTAGGCAGTAGATACTGGAAATCCTTAATTTAGTTGAATGAGGTTACTACTGATGCCAAAGTGCTGCCTCTATCTCTCATGACCATGCTTTGACCTGAAATTTCCAGATCTCCTTGTCAAGCTCTTTCCTCTCTTCTTAAACCTACTCTCCAATATTGTAAATTGTCTGACACAGTGAATTTTTTATCTGTAGATATGAGATCTTGATAGAATCAGTTTGAAGAGTCCAAGTAAATTTTTCGGCATGTTTGACTTCAAAGAAGAAGGCCAGCGGACTGAAATGACTGTCAGAAGGATTTCCCCCGAGTTTGGGTGTCCTCATACCCTTAATGGTAAGATAACATCGATTATTATGGCTCTCTATCATGAGTGTGGATGATGAACCTTCCACTTGGAAGAATCGTACTTTTAATAGAATTATAGAACTCGAAAAAAATGTAGAAAGGAGTCTTGTTTAAGTGATAGTACTAAATTTACTATGCATGATCAGGGCCATAAAATTTAATGCCCTTTGTGTTCCCAGGTTTTAGCATTTTATTCTTTTACGCTGCTCATTTATCACTTTATTCATCTTTCGTAGTAAGCATTTACGTGTTAGTATCTATTATGGTTTCAGTAACTTAAATCCAGCCTTAGGAGATTTCGATTGAATGATATGGGTGTTCAAACACTGGCATGATTTGTTCCATCCATTATGCTGATGGATGATGTTATTGCAGCTGAAAATTATGATGAGGAGATGGCTGAACTAAGCCCGGTTCTCCAAAGTGATCTTGTTAGCCTTGGACAAGCTGCCGGAATTGAAGATGTTGAATCAAGAATTATCTTTTCCAGTTTGGAATATGGTTCAAAGCCTAGTGCTACTCGGCGGCTGGAGGATCATTCAAATAACTCATTTCCAGTATCTTCATGCAACGTACTCTAGTTTTTGCTATTTATTCGCTCTTTGTTGGACCTAAAAGTGCCTCCTGATTCCACAGTATTTCTTTCCAAATAATGTGCAGGTTAAGTCAGTTTGCTTGGCCTCAGATGCCCCTAACAGCATGAATGAAAGATTTCCATCTGATAATTCAGATAATAATGGTCCGACTCAACAAATCTGTTTATATTCTTGCTTTACTTTTGCCTTTTAATTTTAAACAGGACACAGTTTGTTTATATTGAGATCTTGGGAAGTAGAACCTTTACTTATCATCTTTTTTCAATTGCATCAGCTTCTTCTGATGGACCATCATCTGATAACTGTTTCGATCGTGGGGATTTGGTAAGCATTATACAGTACAGACCACCTGCGTATTCTTTTCATACCTATATTTTTACTGGGTTATGGACAATAGGTGAATATCCATTCATGGTTGCTAGTAAGCTGCTAAACTCTTATCATTTTATTTTTGGAAATTCAAAGTGGTTACTGCCACATTATATGTATTTGTTGTTGTTTGCAATGACAATTATCTGTTCCATAATATTTTTCTTGTATAGCTTCCCGTCATTGACTGTTATGAATTGTGTAATAAACTGGCTAAAGAAAAATATTTAACTCGTGGATTGATTAAACTCCTTTATTTTGTCAAGGAAATAGAATGTAAACTACTTCATAAGGTTAGCTTCATAAGTAGTGACTTTGAAGCCTTTGATGCTGAGACCTATGCTAATTGCTTTTTCTTTCTCTTTTTTCCCCTTTTGGATTGAATTTTAGGGATTAACCTGTTCTGCAATTTATGAACCAAAATTATGAGCTGATAAATGGCATTAGCTTCTCAATTATTAAAATTTTGAATTACGAAGTAGAGTTTAAGTTTTCATTAAACCATTAGTTTGTAGGTGTTTATGTTATGATGCATAGAGTTCTTGATTCTAGTTTTGGTTATATTTAAATATTTCCCTTTTCAATCCAATGTTCATCTTTAACTTTATAGCTGATTTTGTCAATATTTGATTTGTTTGACTAGAATGATCCAACTTATAATGTTATAGGGCTAAAACAAACATCAAATGCCAAAGTCCCAGGAAAAAAAGTTTGCTTCCGAAATATTAAAAACTTAACATGTTACACCCATCTCATGTTGTATAAGAGTTCTTGATCTTGTTCTTTTGTGGTTTGCAATTTTTGTTTTGTTTGATTAGATTGATCGAACTTATAATGTTATGGGGCTAGAATAAACATCAAATGCCAAAGTTCTAGAAAAATATGTTTGCTTCCGAAGTATTCAAATCATAACATGTTACACCGAGCTTATCCCATGATATACTACTATTTCCTTTGTCTCGTAGATTTGTAGTCCCTCTTCTCTCTCATTTTCTGGGACTTCCACTGTTTCTTAACTTGCAGACTCTGAACTGCAAGAATCGAGTTATTTGCTAGGGCAAAATTGGAAGGAGGTCATTCTATAGAAGTTCACGATGATGTTAGGAGGTGGGTTTTGGATACAATTGGAAGGTTTTCATGACAATCCCTTTTCAAATCATTATTTTTTTCCGGTGACTTCCTCCCATATTTGCCTTTCTCTAATCTTATTGGGGGGCTCCTATGCCTAGAAATGCTTGAGCCTTTTCATGGGTTTGTATTCAGTAAGTTACGTTGCTTCTTTTCCCTTATTTTATGGCATAGAGTGTTAAAGGAATTGGGTGAACTTTTTAGGACCAAAGAACCCTTAGAGGAGGTTTGGGATAAGGTTATAGTTAGTTTCTTGAAGGTTGATATGTCATAAACAATTCTAGGCCGTTTTAAGAAGAATATATAAAATCCAGATGTAGATCGGGATTGGAATCATATGATATGATTAACTAGAAGATTATCACCAATCTAAATGACTTTTCATGTTGTAAAAGTTCTGATAAATTTTATCTTGTTATCCATAAAGAGAAAAGAGTACTTCCACTAATTTTTGTGTTAGGTGCTGCTGCTATGTGGTGCCTTGTATTTTATGATGTTTCATAATTTTCATTTGGTCATATCTACCATATTCTTAGCACGTGGATCATTTTGATTGAACTAGTGCAACTCAGCACACTTAAACCACTCTTACATCTACATTGAGCTTGTCAGCTTTCTCAAGCATTAGTATTTCTATTGGCAGGATGACGAGAGGGAGGTAATTCAATTCTATGCTGATTATCTTGATTACCGGGGTACACAATACATGGATTATGTGGTAAGCTTCAGTAGAAGTTATGTTGAAGCTAGAAGCAGAACTATCCATGGAGATTTTCATATTCATATGGAAACTGAAGATATTGTGAAAATAGAGTCTCAGTGGAGTGCTCAGGTAAGTAAAATATGCTGGTAGATTTATCTTATGCTCTTCATATAATCAAAGCTGAAATTGACATAAAAATTACCTTTGTTAAGATTCAGGCTGGTACAATCAATATATATTTCATTGCAAAAGATGCAGCACAGGTCGAATTTGACGCTGTCCACAATGCTTCAGGTTGGTTGACTTTGTTTATTTTTGCTGCTGCTTGTATAAATGATGCTGTTAGTAATTAGCACACTATTTATTGAACTGGATGTGTTATGTTTATTTTAACTCATTTTATGATACTTAATCCAATAGAAACCAGAAGTTTAGCTTGCTTAGTTTAAAGTTTGAAGGAGCATGAAATTATATATGAAGACACAAAATTAGGTTTGGTTAAACGCGGTTGCAAATTATAGTTTAATTATCATTGCCAATTTTCTGAATTATATACATGACTGTTAAGCATCCATAGCTAGGTGCATTACCTTGCTTCATAATAAATTGTTGCAAGTGTACTAAAAATAAACTTATTGGAGTCATTTTTTTCAGTATTTTTGGTTCCTTCCTCCACTCACATATGGTGGGCCCCTTTCTTCACTCAAAACAATTTTACCACACATTTATTAAAACCCATGTCGAACCCAAAGTGATATTTTGTTGGACGGAGGGAGTGTTATGGATATATAGTAATGATCTCTATGAGAATTCTTTTGTTCCTGCTGCTGATGGATCTCAAATCTTTGCTCTCACAGCTGTATCAAGAGTCCAAGAGCTAAAGTTTCCAGCTGTTGATCCGAACTGGTACCAGAAGCGTGAAGCAATTGAATCTCTTGATGACAAATATAAGGCAGTTTGGAATGTCCTACTTGAGTGAGCATTTAGCACCTATATTACCTATAAGTATATGTATATGACAGACTCAGGAATTCCCTTTCCTTTTGTTAACATACATGATTGTGTGAATATCTTGATTGTGTTATGAGTTGTAGTTGATATTTCAAGGTGTATTGACTAAGTGGCTATTAACGTATAACATTTGGTTTATATGATTCTTTGTGACATTTTCACTGGAGGAGAGCTTTCGGGTGCATGTATTTCTTCACTGGTAAACTCGTCTAACATGCTAAGATATACAGTACTAGTTATTGTTAAATCTGAAAGAAAGTAATGTAACTTGGATTAGGTAGAGTTAGCATTCCATAATTAGATATGATATGCCTTATAAAATTGCGTCCTCTTGTTACTGATTTTTCAACCTAGCACTTAGGATCTGGCATAATATATTTCTTGTGATACTTTAGGCTGTAATCGTCTGAGAATTGAATAACAAATCATGTCATGTGCTACAGATGGAGTTTATTGCCTTCCATTTATATCATGAAGCAGTTTGCAATGTTTCATGTAATCTCACTAATCCAGGGGCTTTAAGCAAGGCAAACAGGGCCAGTCAGCATGATATTGGTCCGCACATCTTGGTGGGAATACCACATGTGGAAAATGCATCTATTAGCCAATATTATGTTTAAGAGTCTTTATTTTCAACTTCAAATAATTGAGATCATCATCCACTACTCTACCAATAGCTTTTGCTATACTAAGACAAAAAAGCCCATTACAAAACTTCTAGCAATTTTCTTTGATTGATCTTGACTCTTGAGGTGGATTCGTTTCCATTACATGTGTTTCTTTATGTCTTTCTTAAGTTCCCTGGAAAATATCTAATGATAGTAGTAATGTGAAGCTTGGAAAGTTATAAAAGTATTGCATGACTATGTTATATTCGAATTACAAATGCTGCAACATCAACATTTATATGAGTTTCTTTGATGTGTAGGATGGATATTGCCATTAGTTCAAATCTCTAGATCTTTCATGTATTCATGTGATTTTAGGTTCTTTGTTTTGTATTTAATGGGAATTAAATAAATAATTTGTGTTATTCAGTGAACCTCTTTTTAGATCTTCCGACATTTCTTGAATTTTTTTTATCGTATTTTTGTTCATTGGTGATTATTGGTTTATTTTGAAGCACTGGAGTGGATTCTTCTTTCAGAGAAAGGGAAGATTGGATGCTCACGAGAAGCTGCTTTCCTAAGTGAGTGTAATTGTGCCTGGGGATTGCTTGAGTTGTGTATTTTTATGAATGCTATCATCTGTTCCAAGGATTGAAAACTGTATGCTTTCTGTTCTCCTGTTTCCAAATTATTGTTTTACAGACCTCTTTGGTCACATTATTTTGTCATCAGTTCCATAACGCAGAATATGTTTAAACATTGATCACTGATTGAGTCATAATCAATTTGGTGATCTGGTCAGATGCCTTGTTGTCTGGAGTGACTGAAATTTTTGAATTGTACTATATTCCCTTGCTACGTATATATTTTAGGTTTATATCTGAAAATTTTCAGGCCTCTCATCCATGTATGAATATTAGTTTGTAAAATTTACTTTTTGTAATATTGATCAAACTGGAAATCGTAAATTATAAAATTGGATATGGATGTACGATATTCCTACTGGTTCCTGTGACATAATAGATGCCAGTCTTTTCACATTTCTTCCTCTTAGCATTAAGTTGAGGAATCAGTTAAGTAAGACATGAAGTAATTGAATTGGAAAATTGAAAACAGCTTGTTCTTACATGCGAATCAACCAGATACTGAAAATTTGCAACTCTTCAGTTTTATTAAAACCGTATTGAGAGTAGATCCACTTTCCTAATCTAATCCCAAGTTGAGCCTTCTATAATCTCTACTAAGTAGATACTATAGCTGATCATTCCAGCTAAATAAGACTGTCAGCTGCATCTTTTATAATGTCAGGTGGGTAACAATTTGTTTCCCATTATGACCTATTGTTAAGCCAAATAGGTTATTCTATTTTGATTGTTAGTTATCTGCGCGAGCTCTTGATGTATATAAACTTTCATTCCTTTCTTTTTCTCCAGGAGGCAATATTCTTAAAACAACCCTGTGTATTTTAATGGTTGACGAGGAGATGTTTTAGGGCCTACTATTAGTGGCATGACATATTTTATGTTTATGAAGCATCCATTGTATTGCAGTTTGAGAAAGCTGCGAATGATACACTGTTGCAACAAATTATAGTAATTGCTATCTGAACTAAGCTACTTTAAAATGTGTCAGATTTGAAAAGCCTTTTGGAGAAGTGATTTATCCAAAAGGCGATCCTGATGCTGTTTCCATCAGTAAGAGAGACGCAGATCTCCTACTACCAGATACATTTGTTAATGATACAATCATAGACTTCTACATCAAGTGAGTTTGTATACAAATGTAAAATTGTTTTTCACTAGCATTCCCTTGCACCTCAAGCTTTACATTGATTTGGAGATTTGAGGAATTTACCTTTATGTATTCTCTTATTTGGTAATTATGTAGTAAGAATGAGATTCCGGTAATAATTTGTCAATTGTCATGACTAAACCCCCCAATGTATGTAACATCATATTTGATACAAAATTTCGCTACATTAGCTGGAGGTTGACTAAGAATGAACAGAAGAAAAATATTATTCTTTTGGACCTTTCTCAAGTACTTATAAGTTATAACCCTTTGCAAAAATAGTCCTTAGACTTTTCAGGTCATATTTGTTTCTTGTTTGTTGGTTGTTTTTTATTCTGTTAAACTCTGCTGACATTTGAAGTCTTTTCATTTGACAGATATTTAAAAACTAGACAAAATGTGGATGAGAGGACTAAGTTCCATTTCTTCAATAGTTTCTTTTTTCGAAAGCTGGCTGACATGGACAAAGATCCATCCAGTGCTTTTGATGGCAAGGCAGCTTTCCAGCGTGTTCGTAAATGGACAAAAAAAGTAAATTTACTTGAAAAGGATTTCATTTTCATTCCCGTCAACTACAAGTAAGACACTAAACATAAACCCCAGTTGAGATTTTGGTAGATTTTCCGTGTTTAACTTCTGGTATCAAGGCTTGGAGAGTGGTAACTTACAGTGCAATGATATGGCAGTCTCCATTGGAGTCTTATTGTAATTTGTTACTTTGGAAAAGTTGCGAGCTATAAAGGCAAGTTCTTCACAACCTGGACACCGTACATAAAAGAGTTTCAACTCACTGATATCATTATTTTGTTTACTTTTATGCTTTTGCTGCAGGGGATGACGAGCCGGGAAGAGTTCCTTGTATATTGCACATGGATTCTTTGCGAGGAACTCATTCTGCCCTTAAAGATCTTATGCAAAGGTAAGCGTGAGAGCTTGTAGGATTTGCTTTTTCTTCCTGTGTTAAATTGTTGGCCGATGTGTTTGGTTTTTCATCTTTTAACTTGAACTGACAGCTATTTATGGGAGGAGTGGAAAGAAAGGCAAAAAGGAACATGTGAAGATCTTTATTCCAAATTCAGTAACTTAAAGTTCGTACCACTTGAGGTATGTATGAATTATGACTAGGGTATATGCTCATATGATGTTTCACCAGCACAGTTGGATTTATGAAGTATCTAAAATAGGGTATTAAACAACCTCCTCTGGAGATCTTTTTTAGTCTGGGTTTTGAGTGGAGATGCATCTTTACCTTTCCCAGATATTCTCTTACTTAATATGGATTTGTAGTTTAGAATGTGAGAACCACCACCATTATGCATCATTTGTTAATCTCAGTTGTTGGAATCTGCAGGTGCCGCAGCAACAAAATTTATATGATTGTGGTCTATTCTTGCTTCACTATGTTGAGCTCTTTCTCGAGGAAGTTCCCACTAACTTCAATATCTACAAGATTACACAATCCCTTAACTTTGTAAGTACTCTGTTATATCGTATATCAAACTTGCTCTCTTATCTTGCCTTATCTATTCAATAAACGGTGATATTCCCACTCAAACAGAACACTCTATTGACACTATCCTACCACAAGTCCTTTATTTTTATCCTCATTTTTTCCACTCATTTACAAATTTACCAACATGGGCCACCTTTTCTCCACTCACAAAATACTCTACCTAACACTAAAACAACCTGTGCCACACGAAAGCAATGCATATGCTGGGGGACAGGGGGAGTATATAAATTGGTCTCTCTTAGCATTTTGTTAAATATGATGATATTTTATTTTATTTTAATACTCTGTATTTTATTATCTCGCCTGTGATCCACAAAATATCACAAATTTTAATGATTGTGTGACCCTTGTCCATGTTTCCAGCTCCAGGAAGATTGGTTTCCTCCTGCAGAACCCTCCATCAAAAGAACTCATATTGAAACATTAATTAGTGGTTTGCTGGACTCCGAATCTGAAGAGTGTCTTCAATCTGGTAGAAGTGGCATGCATTCCCCTAAAGATCTGAACACCAATCATGGGTTTGACGATGGCATTCAGTTAACTTTAAAATCTGGTCCTCCGTTGGGTGGTTCTCAAGAGAGCTCACTATACGAGGTTGGGCAGGGAATTGAGATGACTTTACTACCTACTTCATCTGCCAGGAGCACCCAATGTACCAAAACTTCAGGATTGGTTTTAAAGGAGTTGTTCAAGCAAGAATCTACTCCAGAATCTTTTACTGATGTACCTTGGGGAGCTTTAGAAAGCAGAACATCTATTTTTGAGCTTAAAAGCCCTGCCTCTCTCCCAGAGGTACTTTAAATACCATCATTCTTCGGATACCCTTAGGCTTTGTTACTCAAGGTTGATGATAATGGATTGTCATTGATATGGCTGAATGGCTCTTTATTATCCACACAATTGTAGCGCTGCTTAGATTTTTGACAGGTTTATGCATATTGTGTGTGTGAGTGTGTGTGGCTACAGAACCAGTCACCGATCGAATGCAAGTATGGGCCTGAAAGGCTGTAGAAAGACTCCCTATCTTTCTAGGTTTGTGAAATGACTTAAGTGATAGGATTCTTTAGGTTCGGAAATACATATTCGAAACTCTTTTCAGAGCTAACTGTTTGATAATCAGAAAACAAATGATGCTTGTTCCTTTCCTCTTTATTTTCTGCTGTTGTTTCGGTTGAATGTCTTTTGCTGATGAATTTCATTCATAACTATATCTCTATCAACAGGGAGAGGTGATAGCTAGTGAGTGTTTTCCGACCACAGAGTTAGTCAAACAAGTCTTCCAGCATCCAGATGATGTCACCCAGGAAGCACCCACCGTTCCCTTCCAATCCGAAAATTATAGATCAGAGGCAGTTTACCAACCTACACCAGGCGATGCTGACTCAATGCAAGTGGCATCTGATCGAGACTCAGGTGAATATTTAGGAGTTTTATCAAAGTAGTTAGCTTGATAGGCATAGATCACATACACAAAGGTATATATATGGCATGATTGCTTTGTCTGCAGGAGCACTGCTTAATACCGAGGGTCCTGTCGACATCAATGCCCCAAGCGACGACTCCTTTGTCCTGAAGATGTTATCAGATATTGGTCAAAAATTAAAACAGTTGCGCGATAATGTCCTCCCAGACGAGGCGGAGGGTGCTTGTACTTCATTTGCTTCTGGTGACAGGTTGAATGTAGTGGAGTGTGAGAGCCCGCATCAGATTCCTGACTCCAACGATCAGGACGATCCACGCCTGCTGACCTCTAACTCTCACCCCGGGTCAGGTGAGCAGGGTAATGATGATGTTGGGCGAGAACGAGTATCAGAATCAGCGGAAGAGCAGCATGCGGCGAAAAGGATGCGAACCGGCCCCACTGATGACGGGGAAGAGCTTCGGAATCATCTGTTGAAGGACCTTAACTTGTAAGGGCTAAACTCAAATATTTTTTGGCTTCTTGTTTTTTATGAGATGCTTTGATTGTATTAAGTCCTGAAATGTGTAGATTATAATGTGGCAAATTGGATTGTGTTCAGTCCGGAAATCTTCCTCTTAAACTCGCTCATAGATCACAAATTACTAATTTAAGTCTTCGATTATTATTTGTTTATGAATTGGTTGAACACACTGATGTATTTATTTGCAAATTTACAAAATTTTATGTCTATCGCACCCCGTGTATTTTACTAAGAGAATCTACCTTTTTAAAAGAATGGTCGAGTAAATACAAATATATACATACAAAATTACACTGCAGTCGTGGCAATGTGTGTTACTGATAATTATATTCATCCATAAATTTTTATTCTTTTTATCTTTGCTGTGAAGAGTAAAGAAAAAAGTAGTACTACTAATTTACATCAAGGAAAGCGTATTACAGAGATTTTGGCAATAATTTACCGTTAAATATTGAAATCAAACGTTTAAAATTCATCCCCCAAGTAGAAATGATCAATTGAAATCTTTAGTGAACCTCTTCGAATAATTTGCTCAACTCAATGATACAGCTATACTATTTAACCTTAATTAATGACTGACATATCTTCTTAAATTATTAATTCAATCAACATATCACCTGTAGATATGTGATAAATTTTTCTTCACCAGTAAGCTAGTATGTATATGAACATAGTACGATATAAATTGTGAATTTAGTAAATATTTGAGGGTAAAGTCAACTATACACGCCACCAATATTTTCAAGATGGTTCAATAATTGTCCTTTTACTTTTGGCTAACCAACATTTTAGAATTTCACATCTTTCGATACATCTCAATCAAATTGAACTATTTCCTTTTTGTTGTATATTTTGGAAGAATATGGTCTGTTGTTCATATTACTAGTATAAAATAGGGAGTACATTATTTTACTTAGAGGGAACATGTTTAAAAGTTCATGAACTTTGCCAAAATATCATTTTAGGTTCGTAAATTTTGAAAATATCATTTTAGGTCCATCAACTACGGATTAATATTATTTGAGGTATTTTGAATTTTTTTGGACGAAAATGCCCTTAAGACCTTCAAAGGTCAATTTAGACAATTCTTTCGCCAATCATCTTGCGTCGGAGACATAGAATCCAACAATTTTTAACGGAAAATTTTTATATTTAAATTCAATTTAGATATTAATTGATCTCCATTTAGAAATTCATCTCCGAATGACAATCCAAATTAATAGCTATCTAATTTCAAAATAAATAAACTAAATATAATTCACACATCACCTATAGTAAGTTATTAGAATGCAGTTTAGATTGAAAAAATAAAATAAAGTATCAAGTCCAATTTAACTATCATTAAATAATTAGTCACCCAATAATTGAAAAACTAACACATATTTTTCACGGCAAATTTTAATTATATTTAAATTCAGTTTGGATGGTAACTGAATTAAACAGTAGTAGTAAAAAAAATTGTTGAACTCTAGGTCTTTAACGCAAGATGAGTAGCGAAAGAATTGTCCAAATTGCCCTTTGAATGCCTTAAGGGCATTTTCATCCGGAAAAAGTTCAAGATACCTAAAATGATATTAACTTGTAGATCACGGACTTAAAATGATATTTTCAAAGTTCACGGACCTAAAGTGATACTTTGTCAAAGTTCGTGGACCTAAAAAGATGTTCCCTCTTTTACTTATTACGGTGGAGTTTGTACAATTCTTTCCCTACCTTCATCGGAGAACTACATTGCTCTTTTGCATAGTTATGTGATTATGTCACAATTTGTGAATATTTAATCATTCTTTTTCAACACCATTGTTATTATACAGTATGTACTTACTAGCACTTTAAAGTAAATGGATAAAAAAGAGTTTTTAAAAATTTAAATCTTATTATTAATTTTACAGTGGAGCGTGACCTAAATACTTTTTTAAAATTAAAGAAATGTAAATCTTGTTTTATACATATTGAAGCGTGACTCAATAATTTAATGCAGTGAGTAAATAATATTTAATTTCAAATATACTAAAATGATAAAATAAGATGTTTATAGTGTGCTACTTATGAAATGGCCAGACATTATTAGTACTACTATCAAACTTAACATTAGGGGTAAGTTGAAGCAGTAGAGCATATTAAAAGGTTGATAATTGCATGAGCATTAATTTGAATTGGAATAAATGCATACAATTACTACCTTTTGATTTTGAAGGACACAAATTTAATCGAAATTAAATAGTTAGCGCTACTAGCATTTATTTGGGCTGAAACCAACAACTTTATTAACAAGGTCATAACTGACACGTGTCCCCTGCTGCTGCACGTTGCCGATGATCGACACCTTCCCGCTCGTCGCCGCGAACGCAAAGCAGTACTTCCCGCCGCCGTCCACCGGAATCAGGAAATTGCTCGGCCGCAGCGCCACCTTCTTCCCCCCCTCGAACCGCAGCGCCACCGTCGGCACCCTCGCCCTCGCCATCCCCGACAGATCGTAGCACGTGTCGAAAAGCGAGAACCCTCCCGCCGCCGGCAGCCCCCGCGCCATTCCGGCGAACGCGTCCCGCACGGCGCCATACACCTCCGACCGCAGCCGCGTCACCGCCGTGCCGGAGTCGATGATCACCCCGCCGCGGCCGATCCTGAGGAGGCTCGAGAGAAATTCACTGCGCGGCCGCCGACGTCGATTCCGACTAGGGCGATGTAGCGGTAGGTTTTGATTCGGGGATTGGCGAGTAGTGGGGCGAGTACGGAATCAGCGGGGCGGGGGGAGTTGAAGTCGAGAGTAGACGAGGAGGCAGGGTCGCGGTTTACTAAACAGTAGGAAAACGACGTCGCTTTGATTTGGGAAGTTAGGGAGAGGGGCCCACCCCCGAGCCCTAATAAACCAGCGGCTCCGGCGAATAAGCCCTCGTTGTGGTGGCCGCAGCCGATTGCAACATTTGGGACGGAGGCAGAGGAGGTAAACGAGACGGTTTCAGTGGCAAAATTGCCGACGGTGTAGGAGCCGTCGCCGTAGGAGACCTGTGTTCAAATAAAGAAAATATGTGTAATTAATATTTACGATTTCTCTAGTAAAATATGTGTAATTAAATTAATTTATTAATACTAAGGGCATCCACAATGGGACGCCCTACGCACCGCCACGTCAGCATTTTATCCTCCTCCTATTCCACCTGCAGTGAGGCGGACTATAGCCCGCCCTAAGCGACGCCCTAAGCATTTTTCTATTATTTGAATATTTAAATACTTCAAAATTTGGAAAACTAACTTCATTTCATTAAAATTCAAACATTACAATACGAAATTAAAAAAACTACAATTTCTCAACGGCGGCGGTTGCGGTTCCAAACTACTTCAATCATCTCGGTCATGAGCTGAGTATGGTCTTGTTGGTTGCGCATTGAGGCCTGTCGCTGTAGAACCGCACCGAAGCCAGTCGGTAATCCTCGAGTGACCGGCGAGGTCGCCGTGCTGGAGCTAGATCCGGCTTCATCATCCACCCAATTGGTGACATGGCCACGTTCTTGTTCGACTATCATGTTATGCATGATGATACACGCATACATGACGTCGGCGATGACGTCCTTGTACCAGAAACGCGCCGGACCTTTCACGATTGCCCACCGCGATTGGAGCACCCCAAAAGCCCGCTCCACATCCTTCCACGCGGACTTCTGCTTTGCGCAAACAAGACTCTCCTCTCACCAATTGGGCGGTTGATCGTCTTCAAAAAAACAAGCCACCTAGGGTATATGCCATCGGCCAAGTAGTACCCCATATGATGTGTGCGGCCGTTGGCAGTGAACTGAATGGCCGGACCGCGACCCTGCACGCGATCGGCGAATAGGGTGGACGAGTTGAGGACGTTGATGTCGTTATTCGACCCAGCTACACCAAAGTAGGCATGCCGGATCCAGAGCGGTGGTCAGCGACGGCTTCTAGGATCATCGTCGGGTGGCTGCCCTTGTATCCGCTAGTAAATTGGCCTCTCCAGGCCGTCGGGCGCTTCTTCCACTCGCCAATGCATACAATCGATGCTCCCTAGCATCCCAGGGAAGCCGTGCACCGTCTCGTGCATCCACATCAGGCTCTGGCAATCGTCAACAGTCGGGCGTCGCAAATATGTGTCGCCAAAAGCCTCCACAACTAACTTACAAAAAGTCTTGAGACATTCGCGGCCAGTTGTATTCCCGACGTGAAGGTACTCGTCGAAACAGATCCATTTGTTGTGCCGTAGGCCAACTCGGCGGATCACAACCGTGCACTTCTGCAACGGCGTAAGTCCGGGTCTGCCAATCCCGTCTTTCCGATACTTGGAAGTACTCATCACGGGCCTCCAACGTGTGCACAATGCGGAGAAAAAGATCTCGGCTCATTCTAAAACGGCGGTGAAAAACATTCGGGCCCCACCTTGGATTCTCCGCAAAATAATCTGCAAACAGACGTTCGTGCGCTACGTCGTGCTCGCGGGGGACAAACGTCCGCCGTCGTATTAGGCGAGGGACCCGCGCCTCCACCTCCGTCGCCGCCTCCGCCTGCTCCCGCTGCATTTGTGCCAAGCATTCCACCTTGGCTTCATTAACGGCATCGAACAAGGCTCGAGTCAAGGCCCGTCTGCAGCCATACGATGTACTCAAATCGTAGTCGTCGGAATTCATTTTTGAGTCGATGAGAGAGAATAATTGAAGAGAAATTGAAGAGATGTGAAATTGGAGTGTGTGAAATGGTAGTGAATAGTAGAGTTTAAATAAGAAAATTTTTTTGAAAAAATTCAAAAAAAAAATAGAAACGCGTGCCCATCGTCCGCGTCGTCCACAGTGGCGGACGATGCGACGGACGATGGGTATCCTCCACGCATCGTCCGCGGACGATCTATCGGGCGCGGACGATGGTTAACCCATCGTCCGTGATGCTGCAGTGGCGGACGATGCGACGGACAATGCATCATCCGTCGCGTCGTCCGCCCCATTGCGGATGCCCTAATAGCTACTCCATAGATCCATGAAATATTGTCAAGTTTTATCATTTTAGTTCGTCCGTGAAAAGTTGTTCACTTTGAATTTTTACTATTTTAGTAATGAATCATACTTTCCACTAAATCTTATACTCACATTCTATTATCTACTCCCTCCGTCCCATTAAATATGCAACATTTGCTTTTCGGCACAGGATTTTATGTAGTGTTGTTTTGTGAGTTAATGAAAAGAGAATAAAGTAAGACAGAAGAAAAAGTAGATAGTATTGTTTTCATTTTTAGGAACGTTTCATTTTTAATGAGATAGACCAAAAAAGAAACGTTTCATTTCTAATGGGACACAAGGAGTAATATATAGAATGTGGGACACACATTCCAGTAACTTTTTCAACTAATTTTTATTCACATTTCTTAAAATTCGTGCCGAGTTAAATTTGGACAATATTTCATGAACGGGAGATTTTTTTTTTAAATAAATGAATTTAAATTTAAAAACTGTGCAACTAAAGACTTGAATAAATTTAAAGTAATATGTGTAATTAAATTAATTTATTTATATAGGTAAATAAATTTAAATTTAATGATTTAATTTTTTATTTATTTATTTGTTATTAGTCTTTTATTTTTCACATTTTATTTTCTACCAACCTGGTAGAGGCAGGCGGAGGTGTCGAGGGCGGAGCACTGGGGGGCGGTAGGTGGAGGAGGCGGAGGGGTTGAAGATGGGATCGGCATTGGAGGACCATGTAGAAGTTTTTCACGGGGCGGCCGACGCCGAGGAGGGCAAAGTACTCGCCGCTGCCGAGGCGGATGCCGGAGGTGACAGGGGACTGGATCTCCTGCGGGGAGAGGTCGGATGCGGAGGTGGCGGAGGAGGAGGGAGTGGACGCGGGCGAGGCGGGAGAGGGTGAGGGCGGTGTAGTTGGCGGTGGGGGGATGGAGGGTTAGGGAGAGAGAGGGGGAGTGTGGTTGGTGGTGTGTGGTGGGAGAGGAGAGGAGTTGAGGAGGTTACGTTGGTGGAGGTCGAGGAGCTCAAATTGATGGTCGGAGGAGGAGGTGGAGATGAGAATGAGAGAGAAGAGGATGGAGGAGATGAGGGAGAAGCCATGTTTTTTTTTTTAAGGATGTAAGGTGGGGAGGGAGTTGGATTTATAGAGGTGGAGTAAATGTGGTAGCTGGTCAGTGGTACTAACATAATACAATTGGAACATTAATTTGGATTTAGTTTTTGGTTTTTAACTGTTGGGGTTCAGCAACGCAAAATTAATTGAGGCATCCTGTATATATTGCTTGCAACTTTACATATTTGTCCGATATAGAAAATGGTAGCTATGTCATGTTTCGACTAGACATGATACCATTATAATAGTAATCATAGTTTCAATTAATTAATTTACATATATTGGGTCTTTGGTAGATTAAGATAATTTTGAGTTATCTTATTGTAGTGTTTGGTACAATAAGTCACAAGCAAGGACTAGAATTATGATTGCCAAAATTATCCTCATTCATTTAAGTTAATTACTAAACTAGCATAGTATTTTTGATGTGTTGTTGGATGGTTATATTTCAAAGTATTTTTATTTTTTAATTTCTGATATGTTATGTAATTTACCAATATTATCATGCAATTAAATTTTTAATTTTTTAAAAGGTACTACTCCTCTCCTATATAATAAATTACGATAGGTAAATTTATAAATTATTTTGTATCTACTAAAATTATACTATTGGTAGTTACCAAAATAACAAGAAACTTATAAAATTGTGAACTAAGAATAGAATACGAATTATGATGATTTCTGAAAAAATAGAGAATAATAATGAATTAAAATATTTTTCTTTAAAAAATCTCATTTAATAAGCCCAAATACATAACTCATTTAGCCCAAAATCTCAAAATACTGGTACTAAATCTCAATAAATGAATATTGAACAAAATCTCATTCTTTCTTCCCGTTATGTATCTTCTTCCCCAAACTTCTGTACTGAATAAATCTCCATATCTCCTCTTTCTTTGCTTCAAATTGATTCACTGGTTTTCTGTATTTCCCTCTCCTTCTTTGTTCTCTAATTTTTAGTTTTTTTCAATGTCGTGGAGACGATGCCGAGGGTTGGGTAATGGCATATTCCGGCGGTATTCATGGACGGACCCGACCCCACCTGGGTCTGTCATTGTTTATCACGCTCCTCATCATTTTCCTCATCCTCTCTAGCCCACTTAGAGAGGATGGGAGAATTGATTCATTTTTTTCCTTCGCCATTGTTAATCTCAGGTAGTAAGTTTGGGGAGGAAATAATCTCACGCGACCATTATTTCTCTCCTGTCGTCGGGAGAGATGTAATCGCCGGAAGGTTTTGAGTCGTCGGAAGAATTTGAGTTGCCAGAAGAAATGGAGGGAGGCAGATTGAGAGAATTTAGAAGTACTCTATATAGCTATTGTTTTTTTTTTTTTTTATAAATAAAATTAACTCCTATACGAAGGAGGAAATTACGAATAAACTCCTAATAAAGGAGGAAATTATAACTGATGTCAAGAGGACTTGAATACATTGATGTCTAAGCTCCTTGCCGCTAGGACAAAGGCTCTGGACACTCTCTATAGCTATTGTTGTGAAGAAGAGCTGTGTTCTTTTTAGTTTTTGGTTTAGGGTTAGACATTTTGATGGGTACAATTGTATTTTGTTAAATTAACTAGGCTTCCAAGATAAATAACATAGGATTTTGGGTAGTTGCAAATATGATTAAAACATAGGATTTTGGTTGGGCTTTATGCGGGCCGGATACAAAACACGGGCTACTATGTTTGGTAACATAACTACCAAACACACAAATAAACCCAGATTACTCTCTTATCTAGGTGAAACATAGCTACCAAACGCAGCCTAAACTTACATCTCTACATCAGGCTAAGGTCGGGTAGACCTGCCCAAGGTTCACCGTATCGACGGTTAAAACCGAAACCGTAACCAACCGAAACCATGAGAATTTACCCGAACCGAAACCGTCGATTTTTAAATCGTAGTTCGGTTCAGGTTAAAAAATTATCGAACTGAAACTGTGTCGGAACCGAAACCGAAACCGGTGGTTTTGGAACCGGAACCGCGAAACACCCTCGCGGTTCGGTAATTTCCAAAACCAGAACCGGCGGTTCCGACCATAACTGCCTGTTCCGAAACCGTGGGCACCTCTAAGATCGGATATATATGCATGTGAAATCACGTGACGTGAGTTTGGATATATACACGATTTAGAATTTGAATAATCATAGTATTATCTTTTAGACTTTTACCCTCTAAAGAAAAAAAGAAAAGGTTATGAAGGTTCACTTTGACGTTGTTGAAATGCTCGGCGCATCATCTTTGGATAATATACAAAAGTTGTTAAACATATGTCATATGCATTCACGACAAGATAAATTTGTCATTCTTCACTTTATTGGGAATTTGTGATCCATTTTTCACATTCGTTTCAATATATATCGTGTTTCACTGATTTATTTAACTGCATGATTTTAATTGAGTATATATATATATGTGGAGTATATGAAAAAACAAAACAAAGTTGTTTGCATTAATATTTTTCAATAATTTTAATTGGTTTGCTATAGAAGAAGCATATAAGCAGTAGTTTACCTGTGATGAATTTAGATGCATTTTTAACTCTGATTTCAGATGAAAACTTAGATGGAGTAAAGAACTTGAGAGTTGTTATCTTGTTCAGATCTAGGAATTCTTGAGTAGATTATTGAGAATATTATTTACCATGCTTTTGTAGAAATATAAGTTTAACAAGATTTAAGTGATAAATACTATGTGCTTAACTAATTTTAGTTTGATAATTATGTGAGTGTGTTACTCGAAGAGTGAAAATTAATCTTTGCCTTTGATAGTTGGAAATTTGGAATTAATTAAAGAAATTCATTTTTCTTGATTGACTGACCAAAGCATTGATGAGTCCAATTTTTAATCATATCTAAATTCTCCGACTATATAGTTCTTTCAGAAGAATTGTTTATTTTCCTCTTAAAATCTCTTCCAAAATCATAACAAAATAGTGCATTTTCTAAAATTAATTATATTCATTCATATTAAGAGTTAAAACTAAATAAACAGTCATTTCAACTTACTTACCCATGCGGCCATGCCCTTATAAACATTAATTGTGACCAGTTTTTTAACTCAATGTTATTGATTAGCATGTCACAAATAGGGATCCACTTAAGTAATGTTCTATATTTCCCTAGTTTGTTGAATTGTTTCTTTTGGACACGAGATATAAGAAAGTGATATTTATATGACGTAAATAAAGGACGAGAGAAAATGAAATTTTATTACCAAAAAAGAAAACAAATCTAACTACTTTGTGACGACTTGAAAATGAATACTACAATTCAACTACTTTCAAACCAAGAAAATAATGCATAAGATTACTAATAGAAGAATGATGGAGCATTAATTTGGGCCTTTGTTAGAATGCTAGCTCAATTATTAATATTGCAAAGGGCTATGGCCCTAGAAAAGTAGAATGTCCACCACGAATATTATTTAATTCTATTTGTTGCTTTTGTATTACTAGAAGAAATATGAAAACCATAAATTCTGAGGTTGTATTTAACTACACTGATTTAGTGATTTAGATGATAAATTTGGAGCGATTAATCGTGTTGTTTCGTAGAGTTCATTATGTGATGGACATAAAATTTATAGCCATTCGCGAATAATTTAATGGTAGAGTAACTGCTTTTTGAGAAAATATTCCTTACTCTAGACATACCTTTGTTTGTTCAATTAATAATTTTTTGACATGTGTAATAGATAATCATATATAATATGGAAACCATTTACACTTATATGGAATTTTTTCTCAATGTTTTTGGCCTTTATTTCGTTTATTTGAAAGTTTTGATGCATACAAATTTCGATACATATAAAATTTAAATTCAAATTAATTAATATTAATGCTACCAAAGTTTGCATAATTTAAATCGTATATCAGTCTATTAATTTAAAAATTTTTACAACAAAGTTTAAATAATTCTACCTTTATTAGCATATTTGTTAATTAGTTTCGATTTTTAATATTTTTAATAGTAAATAAAAAATTAAAGAAATTTTAAAAATAGAAAATAAAACATTAAAGGTGGAAGAAAACTTTAATTTTATATGCATCGAAAAATAAAATTTATATACATCAAAATTTTCAGAAAAGCTGAGGAAAATTTGGCGTATACTTTGACAATCTAAACAAATAATGGGTATACCATAAATTATATTGCACGCAATAAATTAACTAGAGCCTATAAATCTAGCTCTCCCACCTATATAGTTTTAATAATTGAAAATATGCTTCCCAACTGTATCAATTAATGTAGCCGTTGTTATTATACAAATCACTAATACTAGTGTAAAAGCTCTTGAAAAAGCAATGACTTACTTACGTGGTCCTCTGACCTATCGTATTGCATCAATGTATGCAATAAATTAACAAAAAAAAAAACGAAATTACACAAACTAAAAGGACTGTGCTAAAATGAACAATTAATTCCTGGAAAAATTGTTGGTTAGGATAATTGTTAAAGTAATATCTATAGATCGTTGGAACCACTATATAGTCTTCGCACCTTAGCATGATTTTTGTTTAAAAAACAAAATCATTGGTCTAATTGTGACATAATGGCATTTACAATAAACCCTCATTTCAAGTCACAATTCGTTTCTCTTCTGTCACGTTAACAATTTTTATTTCAACCAAATCACTTGCAATAAGACAGTCACATTTTAAGCCTCATTTCCGACCACAATTTATTTCACCAATTTTATTATTTTAAACTTTTATTTTTAATTTTTGAATTCTATAACAAATAAAATAGATTAATTTATCAATATAATTTAAATGACACTACTTGATAAAATTTCCTACATTAAACTTCAATTGTTACACACTATATATAGATGGAAGAATGAAAGTAGGGGTGTCAAAATGGATATCGGGAATTGGATATCCAATATCCAAACCTGAAATATCGGGTAATTGGATACCCGATATCCAATTTTTCGGGTTTCGGGATCGGGTTCGGGTATAGAAATATTGGATTATCGGGTATCGGGTAACCCAATACCCGAACGGGTATATCCAAATTACCCGAATTACCCGATTTTTTATATTTTATTTTATAAATTTAATATAAATGTATTTATTCTATTATTTAAAAATTAAATAATTAAATGTACCCAAAATCCTTCACTCTTAAGTCATATTTTGGGTTAATGTATGAATTGAGATGTTTATTATGGATGAATAAGGGGTGTTATAACATATGAATTTTTTTTTTCTAAAAATTTGGAGTAGTTTTTTTCTCTTAAATTTGAACTACTTTAAGTTTGTATCAAATTCAAACGACAAGTTTGTATTTTCAAAGTTTGTAGCTTATTTTCTTAAAAAAATAATAAAATAAACTAAAAATCAAAAATCGGGATTGGACACCCGATTTTTCGGGACTGGATACCCGAGTCGGGTATCCGAGTATCCAAAATCATTTTCGGATCAGGTATCAGATATTAAATATTGGGAAATTCGGGATTGGGTACCCGAAATTTTCGGATCGGGTATCCGTGGATACCCGGTTTGACAGGCCTAAATAAAGGTATTTAAGATAGAATAATATATATGAAAAAAAAACTAAACAATTCTATTTCAACCGCAGTTTGAGGCTGAAAAATGCTACAATAAGACCAGAAATCAGCCGTGGAACCGTCTGGGCCGCCACAGCTGCCGCTGATTTTCTAGCGGCTTACAAAGCGGCAGCATTTTGCCGCCTTATTGAGGATGGCCTAACCATGTCTACCTTTAAGTATCGGCTCAAACTAAGGTGTCGGGATTCTTGGACAACTAATACATGTATAAAATAAGGCATATCGACTTTTTTTAATAAAATGTAATACTCCCTCCATCTCACAAAAGATGTCACACTTGTGGGATAGATAACCCAGGATTATAGGAGCTAGGTTTTATTTTGTGTGTTAAATGGAGAGAAAATATAATTTTTATATTAATGTTAGAGTGAACTTTTTCCAAAAATGTTGAGACAAACTAAAACGGAAAGTGTGACATCTATTATGGGACGGATGAAGTAATAGTACCAATAATAATTTCACTAAGTGATTAGCCCTTTACAAAACGGTAACAAATACAAATGCTATCATAATAAAATCAGAGAAACAACAATGACTAGTGCAGTTTTAGCTAAAAATTACTACTAAGATCTAACATTTGTTAGGGCTAAAAGCAATAAAATTATTTGCAAGATCATAAGTAACACGCATCCCCTGCTGCTGCACATTCCCAATTATCGACAGCCTCCCCGACCCCGCCAACGCCAGGCAGAACTTCCCCCCGCCGTCCACCGGAATCACGGTGTTCCTCGCCGGCAGCGCCACCGTCTTCCCCCCTCCAAACTCGAACGCCACCGTCGGCATCCTCGCCTCCTTCAGCGACGACAAGTCGTAGCACGTGTCGAACAGCGAATAACCCCCGGCCGCCGGAAGCCCCTTCGTCTTGTTCCGGAACGCGTCCCGCACCAGCCCGTACACCTCCCTCCGCAGCCGCGTCACCGTCGTGCCCGAGTCCACGATCACGCCGCCGCTCCCGTCGCTCCCCATCTCCAGCAGGGACGCCGGGAAGTTCACCGCCTCGCCGCCGACGCGGATCCCGGTCATCCCCACGTAGCGGTAGACGTTCGTGGAGGGGTTGTGGAGCAGCGGCGCCACCACGGAGTCGGCCGGGCGGGTTGAGTTGAAGTCTAGGGTGGATGACGAGTTCGAGTCGCGGTCGACCAAGCAGTACGAGAACGACGTCGCTTTGATCTGAGAGGGGAGTGATAAGTTGCCGCCGCCGAGGCCCATAATGCCCGCGGCGCCGGAAAATAGGCCGATGTTTCCGTGGCCGCAGCCGATGGCCACGTTGTCAACGGAGCCGGAGGTGCCGAATGAGATGGTTTCAGTGGCGAAGTCTCCGGTGGTGATGGATCCGTCTCCGTATAAAAGCTGAATGGTCAAATTCTAGTCGATTTCATAATTATAAAACGATACTTATATCATAACTTTAACGATTGTATCAACTAGAACATTGACTTAGATTTGGAAGAAAATTAGAAGCCAAATAACTTTATCCTAATCTTTTTTTTTTAAATACTTAAATTAATGGCTTTTGTGAGTGATATACAAATTTTACAAGGAGTGAACTACATAAATGATCCATGATCTTTCACTTTCGCACATAAATAGTACATGATCTTTATTTTATATCGCTTTTAATACCTATAAATCGCATTTTTGGGTACCTGATGTAATTTTCTTTCCAAAATGCCCTCTAAACAAATACATTTTCTCATTTATGTCATAAAGGATATTTTAGATATACATAAAATTAGTACCAAAAGTGATATTGTAATATCTTCTCTCATTCTCCTCACTCTTTATACTATTATTATTAATCAATATTAATATTATTATTTTGATGTTATAAATTAATAATTAATTTATTTTTAATATCATTCAAATATAGTTAATTATAATTATAGTTATAATTATATTTAATTATTATAAAAATATTATTATTATAATACTAAAAACGAGTACTGGTAATTAATAAATAATTATAGTATAATTATATAAATTATGAAGCATATAATATTATGTAATAATAATTGTGAATTGTATTCATAATGATATAAAGAGTTGAATATTTGTAGTTAGGTGTTTTAATCTTAAAATAAGTATAAAGTAATTTAATAAAAAAATATTCAATTGATTTAATTATTTTAAATAATTAATTTAATAAGATATTTTATTCGTGATTTATATTATGAATCAATTGATGTATGCATAAAAGACTAAAAGAAAAGAAGAAAAGAAGAAAAAGAAGAAAAAGAATAAAAAGAAGAAAAAAGAAAAAAGAAAGAAGAAGAAATATAAACTAAGTAGAAAAAAGGAGAGAAGAAAGAAAGATGAAATACTAAAAAAAAGAAGAAAATGAAAGGAGAAAGAATGAAGAAGAAACTAGAAAAGAAATAAGAATGGAAGAAAAAATAATCACATATTTTGTACTATTTAATTGAAATTTTAAAAAATATCCTCTATAACAAAAAAATCACATGTTTAGTATCTGAGGTTATTTTTGTCACAAGGTACCAAAAACGATATAAAATAAAGACCATGTACCATTTTTGTGCGAAAGTGAAAGATAAGGTACATCTATGTAGTTCACTCTTTTACATAATATGAATTTTGGTTTCCATGTTATACATAATTTCCTCCAAATAAAAGTAAATGGAAATTGAGAAAATATCAAAGTTGAGTATTTTATTAAATTAAAATCGTGGGATTAACTAGAATTTGATCAAACTTGCTAGTTTTTCTAGCAATTTGTCTTTTAATAAAAGTATAAAACGTTGCTCTAAAGATCACCAGAACACAACAATCAAGATCGAGATAATTTTAGATTTCACAATTTAATATATTCCATATTCAAACTTCAAGAATCGATTAGAATTTATAAAATTTTATGATTTAAATAACTATTGAAACGGCATGTAAACCTGGTAAAGACATCCTCCGGCGAGGCACGTGGAGGCGCGAAGGGAGACGCACTGCGGCGAGAGGCAAGTGAGATCCTTATAAGTGGAAGAAGCGCGCGGGTTGAAAACCGGGTCGGATTGCGGGTAGCAAAAGAGGCAGGGTCTGCATTGGAGCCAGGTGATGTCGCTGCCGGTGTCGATGGTCATGTAGAGGTGGGCGGCGGGGCGCCCAATTCCGACGCGGGCGAAGTACTCGCCGCTGTTTTGGCTGAGTCCGGACGTGACGGGGGACTCAAGGCGGGCGAGGAGGGACTGGTGGTGGGCTTGGTCGCGGGCGAGGCGGGAGAGCGTGAGGGCGGAGTAGTTGGTGGTGGTGGCGGCGGAAGGGAGAGAGGAGCGAGGGATTAGAGGGAATGAGAGAGAGTTGGAGGAAGGCGGCGGCGGCTGGTGATTGGTGGTGGGTGCGGAATTTGGAGAGGTGATTTGCCGAGTTTGTTCTAGGGAAGCAGAGACGTCGAGAATTTCAAAGTGTTTGTGTGGAGATGATGAAGAGCAATTGATGGAGAGGAGAGACAAGATTAGGCATGTGAATGTGATGCATGATTTAACAAGGCCCATTGTCTTTATTTATTTTTCCTTTGGATTTTATTTTTGCAGAATCTGGTTTATTTATACGTGCCTCGTGCATATAAGAATATTGAAAAGTAGCCATTTAGTTCAGCTAAAATTGTTTTAATAATTAATGTCTATATATGCTATTATACCCCTAATGAAAATTGTACATTTGTACTAACAATTTAAGTGGTACTAGTACTTAAATTTTTTTGTACACTCGTTGACCTGCATTTGAAAATTGAATTAATTTTGCGCCGCAATTTATTTTATATAGATTGGGCTATATCAACCTACATTGTACAATACCAGTCCCCCTTGTTGATATGTCACTGTTTTTGAGAATTTGTCACAATCTTATTTAATTAATCGTCTGACCTCATATTTTATTCTTGTATAAAGTCTTTGGTTAAACGTATATACGATTTGAAAGGTTGAGTTTATTAAAGTTCCGTTTTGTAATACTCCTAATAGTAAAAAAAAATAAAATGAAGTGCATCGGTAAAACTTTCTTGAAACACTTATAATTATTTTACTTTTTATTTATGAGATTGAATGTCAGAACTTATTTTAAATAATTATTATATTTAAATAAAATAATTTTTCACTCACATTTCATTTTAAACTAATATATATAAGTGAGACTCTTATTCCACTAACATTTTCCACCTATTTTCTTAACATTTCTTCAAACTCATGCCTCATATGAATGAGACTCTTGACGACGGAGGGAGTATCTGTAATAGCAATCACGGAAATTTTTTGCTGGGCCCCTATTACATGACGGCCCGGATGGGGAGGCCCAGTTTCAGTTTTGATGTTGGCAGATAGTGGGATTGCATGAAGGCTATACAGAACATCCACCACCTTTACCGACGGAGATGGACGGTGCTTCGCTAATCGACGATGGATTTCCGGCCACAAAGTTGTTCAACCAGGGATACTCCTACACATACGACGACGTCATCTTCCTCCCTCACTACATCGACTTCCCCACCGACGCCGTTTCTCTCTCCACCAAGCTCAGCCGCCGCGTCGCCCTAGCTATACCCTGCGTCTCCTCTCCGATGGACACAGTCACCGGATCCTCCATGGCCACCGCCATGGCTTCCCTCGGCGGCATCGGTATCGTACACTATAACACCCCCACTGTCGATCAAGCCTCACTCATTCTCCGCGCTAAATCACATAAAATACCTTTCTCTCATGAGATTGTAATCAAGTCCCCTTCGGATTCAATTTCATCCGCGGATGATTTCTGCTCCGCTCCCTGCATTTTCGTGACCGATGTAGGGAGCGAGAGTTCGAAATTTTTAGGGTTTGTGAAGAAATCGGATTGGGATAAATTGGATGATAAGGAAGTTAGGGTTTCTGAGTATATGACCATGTCGTCGACTACTCTCCCGTCTAGTTATAGTTTTGAGGATGTTGCTGGATATCTAGCCAAGGATAGGGCCGAATTTGTGCCATTGGTGAGGGATAATGGGGAAGGGGTAGAGGAAATTATTAACTTAGTTAGTAGTGAAGATGTGGAGATGATTGAGGGGTTTCCGAAGCTGGGGCTGCCGTCACTGGCGCCGGATGGGAGTTTCTTGGTGGGCGCTGCGATAGGGACTCGAGATTCGGATAAAATGAGGTTGGAGCATTTAGTGAAGGCAGGGGTGAATGTGGTGGTTCTTGATAGCTCTCAGGGAAATTCAGTCTATCAGATTGAGATGATTAAGCATGTCAAGAACAATTATCCGGAGCTGGATGTGATTGGTGGGAATGTAGTGACAGCGTATCAGGCGCAGAACTTGATTCAGGCAGGGGTGGATGGACTTAGAGTTGGTATGGGGTCAGGTTCCATTTGCACCACCCAAGAAGTATGTGCGGTTGGACGTGGGCAGGTATTTCATAATAGCTTTGTGTTATTGTTAATCTGATTACTAGTGTTATCAGAATCTGGCATTCCTTAATTTGTGAAGTGAATTGTTGGTTTGAATTCTCAGGCAACAGCAGTTTATAAGGTTGCATCAATTGCGGCTGAGAGTTCGGTGCCTGTGATTGCGGATGGTGGAATATCAAACTCGGGTCACATTGTGAAAGCTTTGGCCTTAGGGGCATCAACTGTGATGATGGGTGGCTTTTTAGCTGGAAGTAATGAAGCTCCTGGTACTTATGAATATCAGGTAAAGCTAGTACTTTAAAGTTACTTATTTAACTTCAAATTACAAAATCTGTTGTGAAGTTCCAATTTTGATTCAAGGTGCAAAGCATCGTGCCTATTCATATATTTATCATATACAGTGTTTTCGCATATGTTGATACATGTCCTATACATTATGTAAAATTATGTTTCTCAAAGGTTTAAGTGAACAAAGATATTAGGTCGTAATATTAGGCCACGAGAAGGCTTACTTATCAGCTACATGTCGTCCCTGCAAGCTTTGCATTCCCTTGATCTAATCTTTATCTTGCTTCTTTGTGATTCAGTTTGTATCTATCTTTAGGGAATGTTAGGCTTAACAAAATATCAACATGATATTTAGGAACACTTGTTAGTACTTAATAATCTGGATGATAAATCATTGTAATTTGCCATTAATTGGAGGTTACATTATCATTTGTGTCAAGGGTGGTTGGCGAGTGAAAAAGTACAGAGGTATGGGATCCCTTGAAGCAATGACAAAAGGTAGTGATGCCCGATACTTGGGTGATACAGCAAAGCTGAAAATAGCACAAGGTGTAGTTGGAGCAGTGGCTGATAAAGGGTCTGTGTTGAAGTTCATACCCTACACAATGCAAGCTGTGAAACAGGGATTCCAGGATCTCGGTGCCACCTCCCTACAGTCCACTAGTGACCTCCTGCGATCCGGTGTGCTAAGGCTAGAGGTTCGCATATATTCATTTTTGTGAATATGGAAAATGAGTGATGTCAAACACAATTATATGTTTTACTTGTACAGGTTAGAACTGGGGCAGCGCAATTTGAAGGCGGGATCCATGGTTTGGTCTCTTATGAGAAGAAATCCTTTTAAATTACCATCTCTTTATCTGCTCCTTTCGAAGATGGTTTATCCAGAACTTACATACTTTTTCAATAAAGCATCACATCCCTTGGTTTTCAACTCCTTTTGTTATCTATGTGCTCGTGCAAGAATGGAGGCAAAAGTATAAGAAAGGACATCTTTCTTTTTAACAAAGGGTGATGGTGGGGATGAGCCTGTGAACCATCAAGGCACTGGCTCTCCAGCAATTAACCAGTTTAGACAATCCGGGAAGCAACGTTCCTCACAAGTCGGAGAAGGTACCATAACAACTCAAGCTGCATCATATAACGACACATATCGAGGAGTTGTCACTGCTGCACACCACTTTCGGGAAGTTCGTTAGAGCGTCAAAACTCATTATTTTTGTGTCAATTTCTCAAGTTCATGTCAATTGTCAAGTACCAATATTTGGCTCATTTTTTTTATTTGAGTAGGTAATAATACCTTCTGCGCTTTAAGAGTAAAAATGTTCATTTCTACTTTTGATTTAGTCCCACGAAGTATACTTTATTTCATGGACTATATATTTATTATATGTTGGGCTTTAATATTGTTTGCTCGACGTAGGACATCAACTTGCGAACCTGATGAAAGATTATAAAGACAATTTGCAGCTTATAAAATTTCGACTTGAAAACGATTGTGTTGAGAATCCAAATACAGCAAACTCGTGCATAATTTTTTTTTCAGAACTTCGGTAATGTGCTCATTTCCTCGTATCTTATATTTTAGACTAAAGTCTCTTTTTGGTCCTTAACATATTGTGATTTTACGATTTTGGTCTAAAACATTATCTTTTGAATTATTTGGTCTCTCACAAATTAAAACGGGTCACATATGGTCCGAATTTAACGGAACCGTTAAAATTTAACGGTCAACGGGTTTTAATTACATTTTGACCGGATTAAGTTAATAAATATATTTTTATTAATGTCTAATATCTAATTAACCCAAAACTTAAGAATTTTAAGTTATTAATTTTTATTACAAAAATAAATTACCAGAACTTAAAATCATTTAACAAAAATCAAACACAAGATTTCTACATTTCATGGGCTGGGACGTGTTTTGATTCTCAAAAATCACAATCCCGTTTCCTCAAGTTCCAACCTTTCTCGCTGAAATTCTCGAAGAGGAAGAAAAAATTAGGGCAAAATTCTATTCTAGAGAGAGAGAAATTAGGGCAAAATTATGGCTTGCAGATTCCACTCTCACTGCCCCCAAACAGCGCGGATGTACTACCACCCTCCCACCGGCCACGAAGATTCCGGCCACCAGCACGGGGGAGGTGCCGCCGCTAGCGCTGCCAGAGATCCGGCGGCGGCGATGGGGTCCAAAGGTGTTGCGCGGATTGAAACTACTGACTTCATTTTTTATACTATTGCTTGATTGTTGAGCAATTGAATTTTATGAATTGAAAATTTGTTGGATCTTTCATCTTTGATTATTAATTTCGGTTTAATTTTATATGTTGCGTTTTAGACTAGTTTTGGGCAATTTGTTGTGGTTCCTACAATTTTGCTAGAGATGGAGTATATTTTTTCTCGAGTAAAAAAAAAACAAAAAAAAAAGCATTTTTAAAAGAAAGACAAGATGTTCTTTTAAAAAAAAATCGAATAAAATTTAATTTTTTTTGACAAAAATTAAAATTCTAATATTACCTCTTAATCCGGTCAAAATGTAATTAAAACCCGTTGACCGTTAAATTTTAACGGTTCCGTTAAATTCGGACCAAATGTGACCCGTTTTAATTTGTGAGGGACCGAATAATTCAAAAGTTAATGTTTTGGACCAAATTCGTAAAATCGCAATTTGTTAAGGACCAAAAAGGAACTTTAGTCTATATTTTAAGGGCTCGTTTGGTAGGGCGTAAAATCCCATACAGGCACGCAAAAGCCCTCTATATCTTGAGTTATCTCCTCTTCTCCACAGTTTGGTAGAGAGCGATTTTCTCGGCGGACCCGGCACAAAATACCTGGATCTCGCGGAGTTTGAGACTAGATTCGCCGATCCTTGCATTTCACTATCTCACAAATCTTGAGGCATTATATTTTCTCTACATCTCCGCTTTCGTTTCGTGGAGCTATATGCCCAATTTGCCCTCCTAATTTTCGTTGTCTAACAGTGATGCATGCTAGCATTTCTTTGTCCACTCCAATTCATGGGAAAATCCGATTTTTCAATTCACATTCAAATTCGTACTTCAATTTCATCAGTCGCCATGTTTCTTCTCTAGGTAAAGGGAAAAAAGTAGAAAATTTTAGCTTCCTTTTCTTTTGGCTTTGATACATTGTCGTTTTGGTGCTGTGATTGCAGACATGGAGATCAGTAGCATTTGGGGTTTATGGATATCAGAATTTTACCAAAAAGGGTTTTTTGTGAGTCCCATTTTCCTAATTTTGTAAAAAAACTAATCTTTTCTGGGGGTTGTGTATTCTGCTCTGGATATTTAGGAATATTTTAGCTGCGGTTATTTGTTTGTCAAACCTTGATTTATTTTGTGGAGACTAAGTTGACTCATATTGCTGAAATTGAGCTGTGTTTATGTTAGAAATTATATAACTTTTGGTCCTTTTTAGTGAATGAATTCATGATCAAACTTGATTTTGCTTTATGAAGACAAAGTTGCTGAAATTGAGCTTGTTATGTCAAAATTAACCAATTTTACTCTTGTTAGTAAATGTTCTAATGATCAAACTTGTGACTGTTTGAAATTGATCATTGCTGCTCCATCTAAGTTGTGTGTGAGATCTCTTTGTGAAATCTTGATTTGGGATATTTCTGATTTTGAGCTGTGTTGTGTCAAAATGAATCAACTTTACTCTTGTTAGTCAATGTTCGATGATCAAACTTGTTGACTGTTTGAAAGCATCATTGTTCTACTCCTGATTTGTGTGTAGTTTTAAATTCTCTGTCAAATCTTTATTTGGAGCATTGCTAAATTTGGGTGGTGTTATGTCAAAATTGATCAACTTAGCTCTTGTTAGTAAATGAATTATTGACCAAACTTGTTGACAGTAGAAAGCATCATTGTTCTGCTTATCTAAGTTTTGTGTGTGTGTTGAAATTCTTTATCAATGTTGTTTTGTTTCATGTAGACAAAGTAGGCTTTATTCTTTTTGGTAAACAAAATCATACAATCTAACTTGTCTTCACCTTCACATAATCAAACATGTGTGTGCGTGAATTGTAAGGGAGCATTCAAAGAATTTCAAATCAGAAGACATGCAAGCACGAATCGAAGGGAAGAATTGCGTTGTGACGGGGGCGAATTCTGGCATTGGCTATGCAACTGCAGAGGGCCTAGCTGAACGGTTCGACTTTCTTGCAATATATCTTCCATTCTCCACTGCCATATCATACAAATCTCACATGCCTTGTTTTTTCGTTTTCTGAAGTGGAGCAACGGTGTATATAGTGTGCCAGAGCAAGGAGAGGGGCGAGGCCGCACGGTCAAAGATACAGTCTGCAATGGGCAATAAGAATGTCCATTTGGAGTAAGTGAGGTGGAGATGGCGCGACATCAGAAATTCTGCACGCCAAGATGCAGAGGAGCAAGGATGGAGGAGGGTTAGGGTGACTTTTCATTTCAAAAAGTGGGGGCAACCATGTCTTCACAATGTAATATGCCTACCACACATTGTAATAACTAATAATGGAGTTCTACCAAACACCCTACTAATAAGGATTACTTATGTAAATACATGGGATGAACATTAATCTAAGAACTTGAGGAAATGCCGTAAACACTATCAAACGAGCCCTTAGATCTATTTTATACTGAACTTATATGATTTTGAGGACAAATTAGTATATTATGAATTACGCCAAACCTGATTATCCGAAACAAAATAAAATTATTAGTTGAATCATTGAATGATAAAATGCGCCGAAATCTGGGCCCGGTTTGCCTAACATACTATTTTTGTCCACAAAATAAGTTTTGTAGTACTGTATATCCATTTTTGGCCCGAATACAAAATAAGTTTGTATCTATTTTTATAAAAAATTTCAAATGAGAGAAATCTCATTTTTCACTAATAAATATTATTTTAACATTTTTTTATTCATCTATATTTTATCAATTTTGTATTCTCTCCATTTCATACAAGTTCATACATTTTTTTAGCACAATATTTAGGAAAATTACTATTTGAAGGTTAAGTGGAAAAAGTAAAAAAAAAAATTATGAAAAAGAATAAAGTATCAGAAAAAGAAGAATAAAGTAGATTAAAATAAAGTTTTTTTATCAAAATTGAATAATGCAAGTAGCTTTGAATGGTTGAAAATGGAATAGTGAGCATTGAGCAAAGTACTAGTTTGAAACGGAAAAAAGTGAGTATTAAAACTCGTGGATTATAATCTGTGTCTAACAATATATTTTGGACGGAGGCAATATTTTTTTGATGACAGTGCACAATAAATTTTGAAAGTTTGAACCTATTAAATGATGTAATAATGGGCAAACCGCCTTTCAAACAGAATACAGTACATTTTCTGAAATCTTTCATACTGAATAAATTTATTTGGATAAAATCGGGTAAACGTCCACGTAAGGGACACGTCATCGGAAAATAAAACAAGAAAAACGCAGCAACACCACGTATCAAAAAGTTACAGTTTATTTGTCGCGTGTATAATCATGGCTTCTGCAGCCTTTATCCAGACGACAAGAATCGACGTCGTTGCGTTTGCAGTTGCACACACCTCATTTTGATTCTCTCCCTTTTGTCAATCCCTATTCTCCTTCCACATTTCTCTCCATCTCTTCTTTGATTTCGTATCACTCCTCGCCTATTTTTGGGAATTTCTTAAAAATTTGAAAAATTAAACTAAAAATAGGAGCAGATTACCGATTGCGATGCAAAGGGCTGTTGACACTGTTCTAGCTGTAACAAAAGAGTGAGTCGTATTTCCCCCTTTTTCCCTCGTTTCACGCGCCCTACTGATTTTTAAAATCGTTATTTGTATGATTAATTTGGGGCTGGGTTTCGCCCATGAATATGATTAATTTGTTTATGTTTGTAGAATTATGTTGATTATCATTAGATTTGATTTGTGGTAATTTGAGCATATACGGTAATTAGCTGGCTTTTGGAGGGATGTCTATGAAGACAGAGTTAGTAGTAATTGAGTCAGATTTACATAACGGATCAGGAGCTGCTTGTGCAGGATTATGTGGCCAAATTAACATGAACTAGTCTTGTTTGTTAAAAGAGTTGGATTTTTATTTTTTTTTAATTTAAAATTTTTTTTTTTTTTGGGGGGGATTAGCTAATTGGATTGCATTACTGGAAACCAAACTCTGTTTGTTTGTTCTTAATATTGAGTTGAGGCAGTATATGCACATCCGAATATCGAAATGGAGCTATTTTATGTTCACTGGCGGCAGAGAATGGTTAGACGTGAATGTGAGGATAATGAAATGTCCGATTAAGTAGATGCCTTTTATTTTCGGAGTATGTGGAAATACGAAGTCTTTAAGTATCACCTGATGAAATACGAAGTATGTAAAGGTATCTATAAGTTCTATGCATATGCGTTCAGGACAAATTTGTGATTTTATCAAGTGGGGTATTTGTGCAGTAGGGCATGCATAACGACATTATTGCAGCACGTTACTTCCAGAAAATCCTTCATACTAGTACATGAAGTATGATATATCTTCGGTTTCTTTGTGAACGAGTTCCAGACCACAAACTATTGAATAAGTGAATTTGGTTGTTCTGTACCTCTTCCCGCTTTACAAGATTTACAATATGTCAGCAAGTACCATCTAGAGAGTGTTGAAGTGATTCTAAAGCTTTCATACATTTTATGATGATTCTTTACTTCGCCATTTGTTATCCTTTACACCTGAGAGATGTTACACTTTTTAATTCTTTTACTTGTTGATATAATTTTTAGGTCGGTAAAGACGTTCACCTATGAATCTCTGCACAATATTGTAAGACTGATAAATGGAGTGTCAGCACTTTTATTGTCTATTTTGCCTGGGAAGGCTTCCATTCTTGAAGGCATTCATGGTTGGGAGCTTAGGCCAACTTTCCGTGGACCTCGACTTCCTCGTTGGATGGAAAAGTAAGTTTCATTTCTTTCAATATAAAATCATTAATGAACTGCAGTAGTTACTCTGAATGATTATCCAGCTTTTATGTCTAATGTCTTTCAAATTTAGCAGATTTATTCATTATTATGTTCAGCATTGCCCTGAAGATGATAACATCATATATGTTCTTCTGCTGATAGTCCTGAATGTGCAGTCAAAGTCTGAATAGATGATTGAAATGAAGGATATTCCTTTTCAGCTAATGTACTAAGATAGTGATGTGACTGCATTCTGCATAATTTTTCCACTCATTTTAAATGTATGGGGCTGACATATTTCAAAATTAAGCACAAACCTGCTTAGTTCGAGATTTTCGTGTATCTTTGTTGGGATTGCATTTTGGTGCATCTTTTGAAATTTAATATAAGGAATTTCAAATTTTACTCGACACGGACAATAAATATCACTTATGTCTGAGTTGGAAACTTGGTACCCACCCTTGTCTGTCACTAGATGAATTTTTGTAAATAATCCTTGCTTGACATGAACAATGATTTGAATGTGTGCAGTGGCGTATCGTCTTTCAATCAATTCATTCATGAATTTTCTGTTGATTCTGACACGTCCTCAAGTGTTGATTATTCATCCGATGGAGAAGATTGTGATATTTATCCTCCGTCTCCTCTGTCACAAAGTTCCCGATTCTCACGAGAAAGTAGTTTTACGAAACAGAATAGAAGTTGGATATGGTGGATAGGATGTATAATCTCATGGGCTTTGTTTCCCGTGAAATTACTTTTTGCCCTGCCACTATATATCATTAATTCAGCTTTGCCTTCTTCTAATGCCCCGAGGAGTTCAGGAAACAATCCTTCAGTTGCACAATCTCCTAGAAGACTGCAAAGTCTAAAGGATCATTTTGTTCAACGGGCCACTGATCGCAGACATGGCGTCGTTGAGGTATGTTACAATGCTCATTTGCATAATCTTTTCCCAAGATGATGATGGAACGTTGCCACAGTTGTTTTCAGTTTCTTGAGTTCCTGGTATACAATACCCAAAGTGGTATACTAAACAGTCTCTATTTTGAGCATTGATGTTGTGATTTCTGTTCTTAAACTGCCTTTCCTTGATTAAATCCCGTGATGCTTGTCTATTATCTACAACTCAACAGGAATGTGAAATATAAGGTTGCTTGACTGAATTACATATGTACATCTGTTCCTCTTCTTTTTATTATCTGGCTGGCTCTCAACCCATTGATTAATTAACTAGAACTTAACGAAAATGTGATATAAGAGGGCCAACTGATTGACATACATAAATTTATATCTCATCCTTTTCTTGTTAGTTCCTCAACCTCATAGGGTGTAATATGTGCTTGACATCAGAAACGATAACAAAAAATGGTAACATGATACATTTCTTATTGTGGGACCCTGAGTTTACTGTACTATATCTTGATTGCAATTACATTACAAAAAGTATGCCACATTAATATCTTGTTTATTTTTAGGATCTCCACCTAGCAATTGAGTTTTCTATAGAATCTGCATTTGATTATGTTCACAAGGTGGCCCATAGCATTCTATCTCCAGCAGATACCTTGGGAAGTGTATGCCGGTGGTTCTTATCCAAACTCAGTTTTCAAAACGACATTCCTTCTGAGGATTTTGTCTCTTCTTGCCCCACTACTGTTCTGTCAGATAAGGATCCAGCTCCTTCAGAAAGGAAATCATCTTTCAACCTCAATACAGATGCCAGGACATGTCAAGATGTCATAACGGAGCTTGGGTATGAGAACATGACCTAATGTTATCTTTTCTGTGGTCATTTCCTCTCCCATATGAACAATCTAAATGGTGTTGTGTGTTGAGGCTCCAGTTTCGTAGGGATATGCTGAACGTTTTATCATTTATGTTAGAAATAAGTGCATGTGCATTGAGGTCATGCTGTGTAGTTTTTTCCATATGGATCTTGAACTTTTGGTGGTTTGCCACTTCAGATCAAACCCCCTTCCCCTGCCCTATGTTCTATCTTCTCTAGTTTTCAAAAGTCGTCACTGCTCCTTGTGAAAACTATATGTTAATCCGTATATTTTTTTGTTAGGGTTCAAGTTATCAGCGTTGAAGGGCAAAATAATTCTTATCTATCTAAGAGTTCTTTTTTCTTTTTATGTTTTAGGTATCCTTATGAAGCTATCCGTGTAGTTACAACTGATGGCTATGTACTTCTTCTGGAAAGAATTCCAAGGTTTGTGAGCAAAACACATGATCAGTTGTCTAGTTCACTTTTTGTTTTATTGCGATTTATATCAGAAGCAGTTTGCTGTTCCACTCCGAGAAAGGAAATTAAAAATTGCAATTTGATGTTTGTAAACTTAATGCAGGAGAGATTCACGAAAAGTTGTCTATCTGCAGCATGGAATATTAGATTCATCTATGGGGTAAGTTTTTGATATAGATCAATCAGGGTGGTATTTTATAGTGAACAATACTTGTTTTGACCTGTAAAGTCTTCTAATTATTTTGCACATCTTATATAGTAATGTGTTGTGCATTTGATAATCGTGCTCATGTTAATTTTTTATCCTTCAAATAATTTTATCATCCTTTACCCATATTCTGACACTAGTAGATAAATTTACAGTTGGGTGTCAAATGGTGTTGTCGGTTCTCCTGCTTTTGCAGCCTATGATCAAGGTTCGTATAATATACCAATAGCCAAACCCGGTTCTTGAACATATCTAGTGCAAGCATAATCCTTGATAGTGATTTTGCCCCCTCTTATATGCAGGTTATGATGTTTTTCTTGGAAATTTACGGGGATTGGTTTCAAGAGAACATATTGACAAGAATATCTCATCACGGCAGTAAGTGCTACCTATTTGTGGCACACTAATTAATAATGATAAAAAAAGGGACTGGTCACAATTTATTGATCAGATAATCACATAGAGTAAGTTTGTGATAAGCTCCAGCAGTATCTGGGTAATAAAGATTGTTCTATTTCCGGTAGATGGTCTTTGCCAATTCACTTTAATTCCATATTGTATCTGCATTACTCCTTCTATATCCAGTCTTCCAATGTGGGCAGTTCAATTCAATGTTTATGAGGGCAGGGGTTACTCAGTTGAAGTGGTTGTTACTTTTGTTTAAACTCTTAATAAATATATCTAGGTGGAAAGAGCCAAAAAAATTTTGCAAGTTGAAATCTCCTTGCTGATGCTAGGATTTGGTTCGGAAGGAACCTACTGGCATGGAACATGGATTTGTGTGGTTCCCATTCTCCAATCCCACAAATTAGGCACCATTCTGCCTCGAATAGCTTTAAGATCTAAGAGTACCTGCATATGGAAGTATAATCATTGTAGGTACTTCATATGTTGCATTTGTTCGTACCAAACTAAGTTGTGAAGGCAAAAATAAAAAAGAGAACAACTGTGTCTCGTGGAAAAACACTAATAAGTAGCGCCCATTAGTTATGTTTACCACTGATTGAAGTTGGTATCCCATATTGAAATATGCTTTTTCTTTTTCTGTTTCCATCATAAAAGAATATTACTAGAGTACTACCATTCAAATTGTATACTT
Organism: Salvia hispanica; assembly: GCF_023119035.1. NCBI lineage: Eukaryota > Viridiplantae > Streptophyta > Magnoliopsida > Lamiales > Lamiaceae > Salvia > Salvia hispanica. The sequence goes on along the minus strand of NC_062967.1, from coordinate 25,380,191 downwards.
GTATACTTTCCCATTATGGAAAGCTTCAGAGTTTATTATGTCTCATACCCTTTTTGGAGGGTTGTCCTTATCAGGTTACATATTCTATAACACTCCTGATTAAACCATATTCTATAACACTCCTGATTAAACTAAATTTGTGCAGATATTGGAATTACTCGATTAATGAGCATGGGACTCAAGATATACCAGCAATGGTAGAGAAGATACACGACATTAAGATTTCTGAATTGAAGTCTAACCAATCTGATCCCGAGGAAGAAAGTAACAACGATCAACCTTACAAGCTTTGTGCAATTTGTCACAGCCTAGGAGGAGCTGCCATTCTGATATATGCTATAACTCGTCGGATAGAGGAAAAGCCCCATAGACTGTCCAGAATGATCCTACTCTCACCAGCTGGCTTTCACCATGATTCTACAGTTGTATTCACAGTATCGGAGTTCCTGTTTTTTCTGCTTGCTCCTCTATTAGCACCTATCTTGCCAGCCTTCTACATTCCCACTAGGTTTTTCCGTATGCTGCTAAATAAGTTGGCTCGCGACTTCCACAACTTACCTGCCGTCGGGGGACTGGTACAGACACTCATGAGTTACGTCGTGGGTGGGGACAGCTCAAACTGGGTAGGGGTTTTAGGTCTACCACACTACAATATGAACGACATGCCAGGCGTCGCCTTCCGGGTGGCACTGCATCTGGCGCAGATGAAGCGCTCCAAGAAGTTTGCAATGTTCGACTATGGCAGTCCCGCTGCGAATATGGAGGTGTATGGTTCCCCAGAGCCGTTGGACCTGGGGGAGTACTACAGCTTGATCGATATCCCCGTCGATCTCGTGGCCGGGAGGAAGGACAGGGTGATCAAGCCATCCATGGTGAGGAACCACTACAAGTTGATGAAGGATGCAGGAGTGGAGGTTTCCTTCAGTGAGTTTGAGTACGCGCACCTGGACTTCACGTTCTCTCACTGCGAGGAGCTCTTGTCCTACGTGATGTCGCGTCTGCTGCTGGTGGGCCCGCCCTCAAAACAGATGCAGAGGCCTAAATCTGTCAAGGGGAAGAGAAAAGATCTGCAGGTGAAAACAGGCAAATGAACAGGTGAGAGCTGGTTTTTCGAAGCGATTTCTGTATGAAATGTTCGATGGTCAACCTATGTAAATACATAGAGAGAGACTAGTTTTAGGAGTGGTTGGTGGTGTTGTGAGAGAAATGTGAAGCCATCTTAGGTCTTCAGTATACCCTTGTCTACTTTTTTTCTTCTCAAACTTTTTTTCTGGGATTAGAGGAGTTAGGGACTGGGTTTGGTGTGGACCTATCAGCAAGCACCTCTAGTTTGTGTACTATCATGTCAAGTGTGTTGTCTCATGTATGTAACTTTAAAGCTCCGAATTTTCATTAGATGATGTTCAAGTTGTGCAATTTATGTTGTTACTATACAGTCTATACTATTTGTGTGTTCGATGATAATATGATGGGGATATATTTTATCTTCGTCTCATTAATCCTTTGGTCAGTGAATCAAAGATCAAAACCCTCTCTTTAATTGCTACTATAAAAGGCAACTATAATTTACGATTATTAAAAATACTCAAATAATTACCGAACTAAAACTAGCTAAACACCCAAGTTTAAACTTGAATCTTGTTAGACTTCTATTTCTATGAAAGCATGGTAAATAATAATCCAACGTCTAACTTCCAAAACTTGATAGTCTACTCAAGAATCCCTCGAAACCAGATACAACTCTCAAGTTATTTACTATCTATCTTTTCAACTGAACTCAGAGTTTAAGATGCATCTTAATTCGTCACAAAATGTTCATAAAAATATTATATTTTCTTTTTATTTTGGGTCATCTACCAAAGTTAATCATTATCTATTTATAGTAAATAAGGTGGATCCCATTTTTGTCTAACAACCCTTTTTTTCTGTTTTATTCTCTTATTTTATCAATTTTAAATTTTAAATTTTGTTAAGATTTTTTTTTATGGACAGAGATAGTAGTATATAATCTTTAATTGTTTGTGTCTATACAAAGTAAAATATGGGTACAACCGTACAACAATCAAAACCTAAAATATAGTAACATGAGCAACAAAAAATCAGTAAGGCCCATTGAATTCGGCCCAATAAGAGTCTCAATTTATAAGAGCCATTGTCCTCTTGTTCTAAACCTCTTTCATTTCTGTTTGCTTTGCCTCGTTGCATAGCAATTACAGAAACCCTAGCCCTCCTCCCATCCTTACTCCGGCGAAAGCGGCGGCGGAATACTTCATGCTTGTAGCGCTCCTTGCAGATTTTTGATTAACGCATGTATGTTTTGTCTCTACCTCTCTAATTTTCTCCACAGAGGATTATGCATTTCTTGTTTACGAGTCCTCTTTTGAGGCGTCCAATAGTCGAACTAAGCTGAATGCTTTAACTCGAACTTGCTGCTTTGATTCATTACGTCATGTATTTATGTTTTGTAGTAGTATTTTTTTTCTGCTATATGTTTAAATTGATTTTTGGTAGTTAAATGAGTCCGTAGCTTATTCTTGATATATATTTTGTGTGAATAGTGATGGATATGAATTCTGGGAAAGGCATGCTTTTGATTACCTACTCTGAAGAGATTGTGGATGGTGAGCCAATTATAGTTTGCTCCAATAGCCTTCCAATCAAGGTGCATCGAGAACCAGCGGGACATGCCTTCCATGATGCTGCTCTTAAGCTATCAGGCCACTTTGTGGAGGTGGATGACAAAGATGATGGCAAGACGGTTTCCGAAGAGAAAGAGTCTGTTTATGTACAGTCATCGGATCCTTACAGCAGTAAAGGAAAGAAGAAACCTGGCAGTGATCCAAAGCAGCAAGATCATTATGCTTTGTTGGGGTTGAGTCATTTGAGGTATTTGGCTACTGAAGATCAGATAAGGAAAAGTTATCGTGAGGCTGCCCTGAGACATCATCCTGACAAGCAGGCTGCTCTTTTGCTCCTCGAGAAAACAGAAGATGCGAAGCAGGCAAAGAAGGATGAGATAGAGAGTCTTTTCAAGGGCATTCAGGAAGCGTATGAGGTGTTGATTGACCCAGTCAGGAGAAGAATCTATGACTCCACAGATGAGTTTGATGATGAAATTCCTGGTGATTGTGCACCTCAGGATTTCTTCAAGGTTTATGGACCCGCCTTCTTAAGAAATGGACGCTGGTCTGTTAACCAGGCTGTCCCACCTTTGGGAGATGATAAAACCACAATCAAAGAAGTGGACAGCTTCTATGATTTTTGGTATTCATTCAAGAGCTGGAGGGAGTTTCCGCATGCTGATGAGTTTGATCTCGAGCAAGCTGAGTCCCGTGATCACAAAAGGTGGATGGAAAGGCAAAATGCAAAACTCTCTGAGAAGGCAAGGAAAGAAGAATATGCGCGTATACGCACGCTTGTTGATAATGCCTACAAACGGGACCCAAGAATTTTGAGAAGAAAAGATGAACTGAAAGCTGAGAAAGTAAGGAAGAAGGAGGCCAAGATCTTGGCCAAGAAAATGCAGGAGGAAGAAGCAGCTAGAATTGTTGAAGAGGAGAAGAAACGGAAAGAGGAGGAGGAGAAAAGGGCTGCTGAAGCTGCTTCAAATCAGAAAAAAATCAAGGAGAAAGAAAAGAAGCTCCTTCGCAAAGAAAAGACCCGTCTTCGAACACTTGCAGCACCTATTTTATCCCAGCGTTTGTTTGGTCTTACTGATGATGACATTGAAAGTCTTTGCTCATCTTTTGATAAAGATCAGCTCAAAAGTCTCTGCGATCGGATGGATGGAAAGGAAGCGGTTGAGAGTGCAAATCTTCTAGCCGAGTGTCTCAACTCTGATCAGAAATTGAAAGATGTGAAGGAAGTTGAGAAAAATCCAAAGCCGAATGGCTCTGTACCTGTGAATGGGCAGGTTGCTTATAGCAGCTATGAGAAAAAGGAAAAGCCTTGGACTAAAGAAGAGATTGATCTTTTAAGAAAGGGAATGTTGAAATTTCCTAAAGGAACTTCTCGAAGGTGGGAAGTGATTTCAGAATATATTGGTACCGGGAGGTCTGTGGAAGAGATTCTCAAGGCTACAAAAACAGTACTTCTTCAGAAGCCAGATTCTGCTAAGGCATTTGACTCCTTCCTTGAGAAAAGGAAGCCTACGCCCACGATAGTATCTCCTCTCACAACTAGGGAGGAGGTTAAGGGCACACCCATTAACATTGATGAGAGTCAATCTTCGGCTCCTGATAATTTGCCAGTGTCTTCAGATCATAGTGTAAACACCCTGAGCTCTGAAGACAGCACTGCTGCAAATGGAGTGTCTTCAGGTGCAGACCAAGATTCATGGTCCGTTGTTCAGGAAAGAGCTTTGGTTCAAGCTCTCAAAACCTTCCCAAAGGATACTAACCAGCGCTGGGAACGAGTCGCAGCTGCAGTTCCTGGGAAAACTGTGGCGCAATGTAAGAAGAAAATTACTGCGATGAAGGACAGTTTCAGGAGCAACAATGTGGCAGACAGAGGCACTGAGGACTCGAAGGACTCATCCAGTCAGAAGGAGGAAGCTACCAAGGTCTCAGCTGACAGTGAAGCTAATGTTAACGACGTATCATCTAGTTCCGATGCAGACATATGGTCTGATGTCCAGGAGAAAGCATTGGTCCAAGCGCTGAAAACTTTCCCGAAAGACACTAACCAGAGATGGGAGCGCATTGCTGCAGCAGTGCCTGGGAAAACAGTCAATCACTGTAAGAAAAAGTTTGCATCTCTAAAAGAGAACTTCAGGAGCAAGAAAACTGCAGTTTAGGCTTACAATTATGTTATTATTGGTTGGGGGAGATTGAGGGTCTTGGGGGCTCCAGGCTGTCCGATGTTTACACGGCCATGATTGTGGAAGCAGCTTCTCTTACATCTTCCTACAACTGTGATTGTTGTCATTTCATACGGTAACAGAAACTTCTTATTTTGCATATGAAGCAATTTTGTAAGAGCTGAGAGAGTTAATTATGTGTCTTTTTTGTTCTCAATTCTTTATTTTTCTTCAAATTACTATAGAGCATTGCACTTTTATTTATGGTTCTTGAGATATTTCATATATTTATCTGTTGAGTCTATAATATGAATCTCTGTTTATCGTCACATTATATGGGTTATAAAAACAGTGGGATGAATAAAGATCCTTTTAAACGACACTCTCTTCAATCTAACATCAGTTTCCTGGATTTTGCAATTACTAAGGCAAGGAAGATCTGTTATTTACATATAAAAAGAATGTGGAAAAAACATTTTTCTACGTACACTTTCCCCTTTTGTAAGAGCCTCTACTGTTAGATTCTCTCTGGCCTCGTATGCTTTTTTAAGCAACTGGGGCAAAATTGTGCTCTACAAGTTAGGCCAGAACAGTTGTTTAGTTTTTCTTAGCCATTAATTCATGGGTGGTGGTGGAGGAGGCGGCATGGGACAGCCGACCGGAAGAGCATAAGGTGGGTGGTGGTGAGGGTGTTGGTGGATGTGGTGGTGATGCCCGGTTGGCATCATTACGGGAGTGCCGACTGCAGATGCCATTTGACGGCCGGGAGGAACAGCCACTGGCTGCCCCACTGGCGTTCCACCGTACATGCCTAATCCATGCATGTTTGGCCTCTGATGAGGCTTCATTATGGCTGGTGGTGGCGGATGGGCGTGTTGGCCGGTTATAAGCGGTGGCGGCAGGTTGGCTGATGATGGGTTGTCGCCGCCACTGACGCTGGTGATGTCGTGGATGCTGGACCTCCTCCGGTCCCTGTTCATGGAGTTCAAACGGATGAAATACTTCTGAGCATGGCTTGCCACTTGTGTTGGAGTTCTTGAAATCACAAAGTTTCTTGAAATGCTCCTCCAATCCCCCTTCCCAAACTTGTCCAATCCCAGTAAAAATAGCCTGCAGCATCCAACAAATAAGGTCGGTGTAAGTTTATTTATTTTAACTTTTTACTGATTTCTGGTATAATACATTATTGGAAAAGTACCTGTGCTCTTCTTCGGTCCATGGAATACCCTTGCGCCGTTCTTGGTCGGAACGGCTGGAGCCTCCACCACCCTTGGGCGGCTCGACTGGGGAGAAGCTAGAGTTCGAAAAGGGCTTTTCGTTGTGATGAAAGGGGTCCTTATAAGTAGTGGTGGATGTTAATGAAGATGAAACTGCTGCAGTGGTGGGATTGTAATCAGGCAATGGCACATTCCCAGCTTCAATGGCAGCAACATCTTCAATCAGAAGCAGGTAGTGATGCTTCAATTCTAAAATGCTTTTAGTGGGGACCATAGAAGCAATCTTGGTCCAGCTCTGCTCCCTGCATTCCTCCTTCCAGTGCATCGCAATGCCATTCTCGAACGCCTTTTCCTCTTCCCTGCTCCACCCGGCCCCCGACCAACCTCTACTCGTTCCCGACATTTGTGTGTGTGTATATATATGTATGTGTGTTTATGTATGTGTATGTTGAGAGCTGAAGAATAGTTGAAGAGTGGGAGTTGCAGGGATAAGGAGAGGTGGAGGAATAAGAGTGGGTGCAGGATAAGAATGGTGGGTAGCAATGAATTTAATTAATGGAAGAGGAGGACCACCTGTGACTAGTGAGGCTCAAAGGGATGGGTACCTTTGTCATATACATTACAAAATCATTGCATTTCTACTGCTAATCTATGTTTCTTCTATACTTTCTTTTAATATTTACTAGTAGACTAGTAGTAATTCTCTATTGCTAATTTCATTTGATGGCTCTCTAGAAGAGACTGCAGTCATATACTTTATCTATTTCCAAATAAGAATCTCATGCCCATTAAAACATGTAGTAGTAAACTCATATAAAAAATAAACAAGACAATTTACTCACTTAAATAACATTGGAGAGTGAAAATATTAAACAAAATGTAGGAGTAGTAAATACTCCCTCCGTTTTTTAAAATTAGCAACTATTTTTATTTTGAGCCATTCTTTAAAATTAAAAACTTTTGAATTTTTCTATTTTAGGACATAGACCTCATAATCCACTAATTCTACTTTCATTATTTTCTTTATTCTTCTCTTTTACTTTACTCATTTTTACTTTTATTTTTCCTATTTTATCAATTTTTCTAATTTACTTTACCTATTGTACATTAAAATCTGTGCTATAAATGTTTCTATTTTTTTTAGTTCAACCACTCGTATTGGAGGCCACATAGAACTGCAATGATTGATGAGGGTCACAATGATTTGGAGTTTGACGCGCCTATCCAATGCGCGTGTGTTCCACCAGAGAGAGAGAGGTGTTAGATACTAGTGGTGTGGATTACTAATGAAAAGTTTCTACTTTTAAGATTAATTCATTTTCTGGTTTTTGTAATCTACCTAAATTAACAAAAACTTCACTTTAATTGTAATTTGTAATACTACGTTGTAAGGGTATGTTGGAATTTGGAATTATTAATACCGGATGATATATACAAGAAGAAATTTCTCTCAATAAGATTTCTTAGAATAATGGTAAATATATTTAATTTATTTTCATAATTTCTGCCCTCAATTAAAGTCGAAGAGTTATTGTTGGTTGTTTGTGTGTGTCCCTCTCAACAAAGGAACAAGCAGCCGCAGTTTGGGCTTCCAACTTTGTTGTAAAAATATTTTAATACTCGGAATAGAATAAAGTACAAAATCCACCATATCGATTTCATATCCTCTTGTGAGAAAACTTTTAACAGTCTAGATTTAAACTTTTCTTTTTAGTGGAAAGAAGTTTCAAGATTTTTCAGTAGTTGGTAAGTTCAATCAAAATTTTAAATATAAAAATTCAAGGAGAATAGCAAACTCAATGACAATTGGTCAAAATAAAATTTCAAGAATATTTCACCACTATTATTAATCAAGTAGTACTTGGATAAAGAAAATAAACTAATTTCACAACAAAAGTAGGAAGAAAACACAAAGCATCATATATAGAAATAAGAAAATTAAACATGAACCTAGTCTACCAATATTAGACATTACTTTCTCCATTCAACTTGAAATTTCCGCAGCCATTCCAGAGAACTGAGAAGAAATCCTCAGCTGAGGCCTACCGTAAAACCATCCTAAATCAACATTGAAGACACATTGCTCTTCCATTGAAGAGCTATTTATAAACTACTAAGTACTGACGACCGACTCTCAAGGACGACTCCTAATCCTAAACCTAACTCTGTTAGGATCATCGACTGCACAGACACGAAAGGAATACTAGGACAATCTGCAGGGATTGCAGAGAACGATAGGAATACAAGGGTGATCTTGCAAGGAAAATTACACAAGAAACATGGCATAGGCAAATAGAAAACATGTAATAACTACTAAAACTATCACTGGCAGGAAATGGATGGGGGAGTAACACCATAATCAAACGGCATACACATAGACAAGACAAGACAAGAAAATAAACCAGAAATGGCTACCCTGATAGACCTCATGCATCAATTAAGGAGAGTCTGAATAAATATCTGCTTCTAATAACAAACACAAGACTTGGAGAGGTTGTTGATAGGCTCCAGATATATGATGATGAGATCATGCAAGCTTGAAAGTAGGCTAAATTTCTAACATCGTTTGTTCCTATCTTACAAGTCTCTTGGTCTTATTATTCAGTCTTTTACGAACTTATTGCTAAATTAATCTTGGTATCTATAGGGCTACCCATGAGTCATAAGGTAGTGTAAATGAAACTCTCAACAGGAAAATTCATTGAAATTAAATAGTGAAGAACAAGGGAATGCATATAAAATAATGGTTAATGTTACATACTATGTGTATAGTCAAATCTCTGTTACGACCAACAATAACATGACATTTACAAAGTGCAACCTCGAACATTTTATATGTTTCCTTATCTTTACAAGTTTATATGCATAATATTGATTGATAATGCCAAATTAAGTTTTCAAATCTCTGTTACGACCAACAATAACATGACATTTACAAAGTGCAACCTCGAACATTTTATATGTTTCCTTATCTTTACAAGTTTATATGCATAATATTGATTGATAATGCCAAATTAAGTTTTCAAATCTCAATTGTTAGGATAAACAAGCAGGCAAAAATGGATATCTACTCTTACTGCTGATCTCTTTGAATTTGCAGCTTAGTCCATGTCATAGCCTAAATAAACCCTACTCCAGGAGTAAATTAGATCTCAAACCTCAAAGGTACATTAGAATCACAATGGGAGACTGGGTAGAATAAGAATCCATATAACATCCAATCGAGACTGGAGCTAATAATCAGACATATGAATTCACAAAGTTCTTTCTCTCATCATCTAACCTGTTAAAACCAGCTCTTTTTCAGAATTTTGTGGCCTTGAACAGTATTTCTTGAGATTTTTGCCTCAGTCTCATCTGAAAAATTCATAAGGGAATCAAAAAATGAAAGATATCCAATAACTGGTGCTTTGAGTGTATTAAAGGGACTAGTTTTAGAAGTAGCTTACCGAACAGAGCGTCAATAATTTGCGCAATACCAGTAACAGAGCGAGGTATAAGATTTTAGATTTGTGAATTGCACATCCAACATTCTGCATGTAAACTGGGTCAAGCACAGATAAAGTGGCATTATGAGACTTGGGACTATGGATTGCGTGTCATCTTGATGACACGGAGGACAAAACACCGTCTGATGGATGAGTATGTTCAGGAAGCCCAGAGTTCTCATGGGTTTCTTGTAGAAGAGATGCCCTATCTGGGTTCATAATCAGAAGCTGCTGCATGTCTTTGGGTAGCATATTGAAAACTATTTGTAGATCTTTCTTTAACTTGTTACAGACTGCTTCTGAATCTTCATTTTCTCTTCCATACTGCCATGGAAATAATTTCAGTTAATGGAGCACATAGACACACAGACTGATGACATACAAACAAACAACTGCCACTGATAACAGTAAAACTTGTGTTGATAAGATAAAAGCTGCAGCTATGAATGATTAAAGATGCAATCTGGGCTTCCTTGTGTGAAAACCATCAGGCTAATAACCCGTAGGCTGTTATCACGTACAAATTTTACTCTATAAACTAAGAGAGGAGTTGTTGAGCAAAGGGGGAGCTGATTAGAAAACTGATTAATCTTGCAACATCTCAACTTGCAAATCAAGAAGGAATTAACTATCTTAAGTTTGTGAAGTATGTGACTTTTTGTCATGATATTCTTCAAGGTCGTGTACTATGCCTAAATTTCGAAAGTTACACAGGATATAATGCTTAGGGAAGTTTAACACCCGAGCCCATAAAGCAGGGTCCCAACAGTGTACAACTCCACAACTGACTAGCAAGGACTTGACATCCATTATATCTGAGTTGCTATGAGAGTCCATAGAATCCACATATAAACATAAAACATTAAACATTCTCCTTTGCAGAAAGAGAAAAAATCATGTTCGTGTAAGATCCTCGTTATCTTTTATAGTTCATACAAAGATGCATATAGAATCATTGAGGCAATAAAACTTATCCATGATAATCAGCATTTTTCTTGTGACTGTTTGAGCAGAAGGAATCCAAGTCCATTATGTACATATAAATGTATAGATATTATATAGGATGTCAGACCATAACACTAGATCTTATCCACATAAATAGAGTTGAATCAACTGAAGAATAAGGAGAAGCAAGGAGCAATTCATTGAATAGATATTTCTGTGTTTTTGAACTAATCACACCACATGCATTTCACTAAATCACTACTGCCATGAAATACTGCACAAATTAATTTATAAGAATACACATTTAAAAAGAACTTGCCTGCATTTCTCCATAAAGGTGCCTCTCAATTGCATTGAAGGAATCAACAGTTTCCAACTCTGACATTTTACTTATTAACTGATGTATATTGGTCTTGACTCTAGCTTGCCTCCACAATTTATATTGTTCTTGCTCAGCAACAGCACGTTTTCTTCGGAACCAAGGGAGAAAATTATACCCTTTTAGAAACTGCCTGCATTAATCAGAACATATCAGTTTCTTTAGGAAATATCAACAAAAGAGTGTTAGCGAACTAAGTTAGATCACTCAATAACCTAGAATATTCAGTTAGGAATATAACATCTGGAAGTCAATGCAACTATAAGCTAACCCCACAAGATAGAATGGGAAAAGTAGAGAAAAGGAGATATGATGAACGTAACAGGACAGCAGAAAATTCATTACCAAGGTAGTCCAAAAATAACAGGTATTTGCAAATGCAAGAAGCGACTTAAGAAAGTCCCTTGACAGAGAATCATTTGTGAAGAATCCACATATTGTTTATTTGTTTCAAAAGAGTACAGATCATTGCAGCATTAGTAGCTAAACTTTTATGGCAACAGAGCTTGCATCTATAGGCATGACCAGGGCCAAGAAGGCATTGTGGAAACTTCTTAAGTCAGACAATAGATAAGTACCAACAGATAGAAGATGCCTCAGCTATGCTAGTTGGGAATAGTGCATAGGAAGGTGCATAATAACAGAACAGTGGACAAAATAAACAGTTATGGAGTTTAAATTTTGGTAGCTTACACTTTCTATTCTATAGATGATTTTAGAACAGTCAATGGACTGATGTGCAGGTTGCCAAGAGAAAAGGCATTAACTGAAACAAGTGATTTGAGTGGAAGAACTAAGCAATACCTGTAAAGATCCAGCCAATTTGACTTCATCCGTTTCAACAAAAACTTTCCAGGACCTCTTGCAGACAAACTCTCCAAGAACTCCTCAGCATTGAATGTGGGTAAAGGAGGGGGATCGGCAAATGGGGACGATGTTTCTGAAGGTGTACTTGGTCTAAAATATGGACCAAAAGGAGCCAAGAAGTTAGTCGTCAACTCCAAAAAATGGCGACGTAGTATATCATTGTTGACAACCGACATCGACTCCTCAACCCTGGGAGACAGTCCAGCATCAATAAGTCTGTTCAGGATAGATGTATCTGGCTTTGTCACTCCAGCATAATTCGTCCATACAGCTTCTTTGTGCTCTGTCATTAGACACAGAGGACCATCTCTCTTCAGCTTCACAGCATTCAAGAAGTTTGCAGGGGTAAACCTCTTCAAAGAAACATTTTGACCAGGCGGAGTTCCTGCAGCTGTCTTAGAACCAAAAGGATGGCGACTAGAATTTGAAGCGGGATTTCCAACTGAAATTATGTGAGGCATATTACGCAGTGCCTTTAAGAAGAAAAGGTTTGTCACACCTAGAATCATTGGAGGAAAAGAGGAACCCTGAGGAAGAGAGTTCAAACTGGCAAATTCTGGGTCATGAATGGTAAAGTAGGGTCTGAAATCAACACTCAAAAGAAGTGGGGCAACCAAGCTAACTAGACCAGAAACAGCTTCAGAACACTGGGGAGGTGTTGGTGCTATTATTAAGATGGGTTCCCCCAAAAGTAGAAGTTCCCACAGCTTCCAAAGTTGCAGTAAGAGTCCACGAAATGTACCAAAAAGATCTGAGTCGTGAAATAGGCCCTGAGGAACTGATAGATTTGAGGGGAGAAGAGGAGCAAGTGAGGAAGCAGAGTCCTCGAAAAGTCCACTATTTGAAGTCAAACAATGAGAAGGTGGCAGATTCACTTTTAGTGATGCATTCCCAATAGGAAGTTCCATTAGTTGACCAGGCACAGGTGTTGGCCACTTCGATACATAAGCAGCAATGTAATTAAGTGCCTTGCTTCCAATGTCAAAGTACAATGGCCCCATAATTTGTAATAAAGGTCTAAACACACTCGTGTATGGACTGTAAGAAAGAATAACCACAGATTTTTGCTCACCTCCACGCTTTAGTCTCTCATCATGTCTCTGTCTATTAAACACAAAGCCATACAAGAATCGGGAGTTATAGCTGATGTGGTTCTTACCTATTGGCTTCTGGGGAGATATTTTATTATCTACTACTTCAACGATCTCTGTAGATGCTACACTCGAAGCTTGAAGGTTTCTCGCTCTCTTTGTGCGGAAAAAGAATATACAATCATGGATACTTGAGCGATTATGATGCTGTGAAACTGAATCCGGGAAAGAATTAAAAGAGACTTCAAGCTCCTCACTTTGGGTAAGACAGCCAGGAGGATAACACTCCTCAATTAGCTGACCCTGCTCAAGATCAAACCTGATGATGCAAAATGCAGCCACCCATTGCTGCAAAGATTTTTCGTCAACTTCTGGTGCAGGCTCTGACTTCAGAGAAAATGATGGTGACCGGCTCATCTCAAGATCACTAAAAAAACACTAGACACCAATCATATAAACTCCACATCCCCTTTCCACAAAGAAAAGGAAAGTGACGGTAGCTGCCAATAAGGAAATAGCACAGAATCTGCACTCCAAACTGTGCACCAACAGAACCTACACAGATGTTTCCAAACTTAGTTAAATGGGCAGTAGCAGAACACGGGCATGAACACAAGTAAAACTTGAGGGTACAGTAAAAAACATGAAATCATGTCTCATATTATCTAGATTCTAAATGAACAGATTAACACAATTCACTACAAGCTGTGATGCCAGCTCAAGGTACAATATCTTCACTTTTAGATGAAGAATAGCTGAAAAAATTCAATGTTTTCTGACATTCGTTGACTGACAATCTAGCCAGGATTTGACACTCTTGAATTCCAACAAAACATTATTAAAATTTTGACTTTAACTACCGTTTTCCCACAAAAATGCATCCTTGGCGAATTCAACAGAGCTCACAATGCCTTGTCTACAAATTACTGTTTAATTAAACAACGAAAACATCAAGGGCTCAGCAAATGCAATATGTATACCGAAGAACAATTCATTGTAAAATAAAATAAGAGAGAGAGAGGGATTCGAATTGTGCGGAATGTAAATAAAAGGGGTTCCTTTATTCCACAATTACTACCTGAATTGTGCAGAAACCCAGAAGCTGAAATGCAGAAGCAGCTCGGATCTGCCAAAAAAGGAGAGATTCGAAAAGAAAAACTGTCTTCTTGTTGTGGGATTTGCTAAAAAACGAACGAGAAAATGTGGGTTGGAATTATTAGCGCTGATTTTATCTTTAACTTGGAATAAGAGAGTGCCCTGCTTCTGTGCGTTTCTGAAAGCGCAGCCGACTTGAAATGGATACAAATTCCAGCTTATTTAGCTGCGTTGCTCAGATTTTGGCCTTCTATCTCGCCCCCTCTTCTTCTTGGTAGTAGTAATTTTTAAGACACAAAGAGGGGAATTCATAAAAAATTACCAATAATTAAACAAATACAAATACTATTAGACGTTACCGTAAAATTAACCTTTTTTTTATAGAATCTATAATATTTTTTCTGTATAATTGTATAGAACAATACTCCTTCCGTCCCCGATTAGGCCATCCGCATCCCTGTCTCTTATCCGTCTCTTAACCGTCTCATCTCTTCACTATTCATGGGCCTCACTGTACTTTTCACTCCATCTCTTAACTAAGAGACAACACTTGCATCCCTCCATCTCTTAACCATCTCATCCCTTAACTATTCATTCAATTTCATTTTTTTTAATTCCAACAAATTCAATTAATAAAAACACACTTCATTAAATAAAATAAAAATTACAATTTAAAAGCCTAAAAAATTAAAAATACATAATTAAAATCATAAAAAAAAACACACCATTAAAAAAATTTGAGTGAGAATAGAGAGTTTTTTTTATGGTGGATAATTTGTGGGAATGATTTGGTATTTATAGAAGTGATTGGAGGCTTTAAAAAAATTGAAAAAAAATTACAAATTTGAAAAAAACGTCTATAAACGGCTAGTATAATTTTTAGAATTTTTTTATATATATTTTTTTAATTTTTGAATTTTTTTCTGATTTAAAAAAAAATCAATTTTAACGGATATAAACGACGCCCACTCGCGGGTCGGCGAGTGGGCGTCACGCACGAACCACAGCTCACCACGTCGCCAAGACGCATGGCGAGACGTCTCGAGGCCGGTCTCTTCGGAAGGAGACACGGGACGAGATGTCCCGTCTCGTTGAGACGAGATGGAGGCCGCATCGCCGTCTCGATGCGGTCTTGTCTCTTCGAGACGAGATAGAGCCCGCATCGAGACGCGATGCAGATGCTCTTAAGAGTCACACTTTTCCATTTCGATATGTTCCCAATTAAGTGGCACACTTCATTTTTATTATAAATAGTAAGTAGGTCTCACATTCCACTAATTCAGTTCATTCATATTTTATTATAAAACTAATATAAAAAAATGGATCTCACATTCCACTAACTTTTTCAACCAACTTTTCTTTACAATTCTTAAAACTCGTGTCCGATTAAATTGAGACTTTTAATCGGAGACGAAGGGAGTATTTTGTTTGGTATGTTGTAGACTTGTAGCCAATGCAATGATCAGAAAAGGTTGTGATTTAATCAGTTCTGTATATATAATTATATACTGTATTATACACATTCCATCAACACTCAGTTCATTAGCAAGTAGAGGAGAATTTAGCACAACTTTTTTGGTTACCTAACAACAAATGTCGATTTTACTTTTTTAGTCTTTGTTGTCTTTTAGAAGCCTAAAATTATGCACTTATAAATTAATACTAATATTCCGCAAATAAAATAGTGTCTACATTCTGCAATAGTTACGTACTCCAATTTTAGAAGGAACGAATATGATTATCTGTTTATACAATATTATATAAATCGATTTGAAGGTAGGTAAACCCCTCAAAAAGAAATTAAAGGTAGATGAAAAATTCCACAAAAATAATGTTTTAGTACAAAGATAAAGTTATCATGTTTACATGTCTTTTAGTTAAAGGTATCAATAACTTGCATATTTTAGTCATTGTTTAATTACATTATTCAAAGGGTCTCACATACAGTATACATGTCCTTTATTCATCTCACCCCTTTCCCATTTTTGTTTTTCTGTGTGTTTTGAGGACATAGTAGCACAGGATACTGTATATTCTTTGAGTTTAGGTAGAAGCACAGTATAAATTTTGTGTCAATTTTATATAGTGGACACGGCACATAATTACCGACATGGTTAAATTGGACACAAAATAATTAATTTAGAAATCTTTATGTACACGGATTTGGAAATAGGTACTCTTCGTCCCATAAAAGTATGCATTTTTAGTTGGGCACAAATTTTATGCATAATTAATAAAATAAAAGAGTGACAGAAAAAAATAATAATTAAAGTATTATTAGTGGAGAATGAGTCCATCTCATTAGAGACAAAAAGAGCAGAATGAGTCCATCTCATTAGAGACAAAAGAGCTTTCAAAATAAGAAAGTGCATACTCGTGTGGGACGGATTAAAAAGGAAATAATGCATATTCTTGTGGGACGAGAAAAGTATTACTCGTATTTATTACTAATTACTTACATTATTTCTTGTGTTATTTGATCCAACTCTTAAATCATATTTGTGGGCTATTCAGTTTGCAACGCTTCCCCTCTAACCAATAGGTCAGGGTTTGAGTCTCCATCAGGTAGATGGAAAACCATTATTGATCCTCATTAAAAATTATAATAAGATTATATTGGGAGATTAAATATGTATTGTGTTTTTGGTTAATGAGATTGGAACTTACAATTCCACTTTAGATGGATAATCATGTGATAATTAGTCATGGTTATCCTCTCTAACTAAAATAATATTACAATTCAATTATAGACTATAGCTCATAATTATTTTGTCTAGCAAACCGAACCATCACAGTATAGCTTATTTTGTATGGTTAAGACCACACATGCAATTTTTTTTACAACTCAAGCATCTATTGTTCAAGAAATGATTTCAAGGTAGTGGAATGGTATCTAAAAAGTGATTCGATCCAATTGAGGTGCACACCATTCCCAAACAAGCATAGCATACTAACATCAACACGCGTCTAATAAAGATTGTCTAAAATTCATATTCAATGAGCAATACTTAGTCTCGATTACGATACAAGTAATTTTATAATTAATAAAATTATGTATATGAATATGTATATTTAGTATCCCACTGTGATGAAAGTGACCTCTACTGCATTCGCATCCTTATCAATTATTCATTCCTTAACTGTCTCATCTCTTAACTATTTATGGGTCTCATTATACTTTTCATCATATCTCTTAATTAAGAGACAACACCTACATCCCTCCATCTCTTAATCATCTCATCCCTTAACTATTCATTCAATTTCATTTTTTATTTTTATTTCCAACAAATTCAATTAATATTTCATTGAAATATTAAATTATTACTAATAATTCATTAAATCATTAAAAACCACAAAAATTACAACATCCGAAAATACGAATAATACATAATTGAAATCCTATGGAGTATTTTTAATTTTAATTTTAATATTTTAATTTTCAATTTTTATTACAATATTGAAAAATACAAAAATTAAAAATTACAATATTTTTATTTATTTAATTTTTTAATTTTCCTGATTTTTAAAAAAAAACAAAAAAAAACATTTTAAACGGATATAAACGACGTCCACTTGCGGGCCAGCGAGTGGGCGTCACGCACGACCCGGAGCACGCCACGTCGCCAAGACGCGTGGCGAGCTGTCTCGTGCCCAGCCCCTTTCGCGCGAGACACGGGACGGGATGGCTCGTCCGTTCGGGACGAGATGGAGATTGCAACGCGGTCTCGTTGCCGTCTCGTCTTGGCGGGACGAGATAGGGACAGCGACGAGCCGCGCTACGGATGCCCTAACTGAGAGTCTGAGACCTACTGTCAACCCATAGGATCGGAATTTTAATAATCATAATTTAATATGGATATCATCATATCAGTTACCAGTGTCATCACATGTGTAAAATAGTTAGAGACGAAAAAACTAGGTGATTAATATTATAACAAGTTAATGCTAACTATTTTATCATCCTAAAAATATCTCGAAATTTTTAAATTTCATGTAACTCTCTTTAAAATATGCTCCATATATCACATTAAGGGCCTATTCACTATGTTTGACGTGAGTGTATCTATAACTATCTAAAGTGGAAGTGGCGGTTGTAGAGAAATTAACAAAAATACCATTGAAAAGTTATTTGGGTGGGAAAATCATTCATTGGTCAAAGAAAAGGTAGATATTATTGGATAAAAATTTGGTGCATTGAAACAGTGGCTTTTCAGAGAAGATTAAATATAGTACATCATTAATAGCTTTTCACAGAAGTTTTACATCTCTATAAAAGTAAGTACTACTAACATTTACAAGTTCTATATGAATTACGGAGTACACAAAAAAATAACAAAAAAAGCACATCAGGTCACCACCGTAAGGCTAGCAAAGCAAGAGAAGAAAGAGAAGATTGGCGGACGGGGGAGGAGCTGAACCGCTCGCCAACGGCGATGACGGCGGAGTGAGATTGAGCGAGATTCTGATTTTGGGGATTGTGGAGGACCGATGGAGGGGAATAGGCGCATGTATATATTTGTATGTATATTGGGCTAAAAAGTGGAATTTAATCATGTAAATTTTGAAGATTTAAATTTAAGCTTTTAATAAATATTCTCATTTTATAATTTGGAGTTTTGAACTAATATATCACCTATCCATATTAATTGGACATGCGTACTTTGTATAGATAAAGAAAAAAAAAAGATTTAAAACATTATTGATTGATTTATGTAGGTTTATTTTTACCTTTTCCACGTTCTTCTAATTTGTTGATAAATTACACAAATTAAAAACTTAAAATATACTCCTACATTTATATTTAATTTATTTTTTTTGAGATTTTAAATTTTAATAAAATTGGGTTCATAATAAGATGAAAATGACACTAGCATACAAAACATTAATTTATAAAATTTAAATCATTACCCAAATAGAAATTTTGATAAATTGAATATGTTTCTTATCTTGACGTGTTAGTACTCACTCCGTCACAACTAAATTGAGTCATATTTTTTTATGGGATATCCTAATAAAATTGAGTCAATTTTCTTTTTGATAAAAAAAAATCAAACTACTCTTGCTTAATTTCATCATCTAATTTAGTCTATCTTTATTTCTCCTACTTTTTTCTCTTTTCTATTTTAATATACTTTCATTTAACCTATCCAACACAATTTTTTAATCTCCGTGTCCAAAAGTTTTGTACTATCGACTTAGTTGGGACGGAGGGAGTACTATATACTCCTTTCGCATCTTTGTCATTTGTTTTATTTTATTTTGCTCAACTTATATCAGACATGAAAGTTGTATAAAATCATTTTTTTAATATGAAATGTTTCATTTATAATGCTTTGTGTATTTGTAATATTTTTAAGTGTTTATAATGTAATACCTACTACTATTTATTATAACTAACACATATTTTTAACTATAAACTTCATTATATTCTTTTTATCGTTTTTTTAATCTACTTATCTTAAAATCTATATCATTATTTGAAAATATTATGACCCGTGCATAGCACGTAGGGGTGTAAATTCGGGTACCCGCGGGTAACCAAACCCGAAAATTCGGGTACCCGAACCTGAAATCTCAAAAATGTCATACCCAATATCCGACCCGTATGTGAATTCGGGTACCCATAAACCCAGAATTATTATATTTAAAATTTATTCTTTTATATAAATTAAATTGTGATCAGAATAGAAATTATTAAAAATAACACAATATTACTATTTATTGATTATAATTCTATATTCTATAAAATAGACATAAACAAATAGACACTACTTAATTTTAAATTATTTTTTTTTTGGTATAAATTGCAACATAAAGGAGATTAAAATAATTTTTTAAGACATTAAATGAACATGTAAATAAAATGGAGAAAGCATAACTAATTAACTATATATTTTCAAAAGATAACAAGTAAGAACATAAATAATGCAACATGAATCGAACACGAATGTAAAGAAGTACTATTAAAGTCGAGATAATAGAACAATAAAATGTCAAAACAACCAAACATAATCTAAATAATGTCAAAGCGACCAAACATAATCCAAATAGTAAACTAAGAACTTTATAACCCAAAATATTTATCACAAATACATAATTAATCGGGTTTAATCGGGTATTATTCGGGTACCCTAAACTCGAAGAATCCTAACATTAACTACCCAAACCCGTACCCAAACCCATAATTTCGAGTTTCGGGTACCCAAAACCCGTCGGATAATGGGACTGAGTCGGGAATACCCGAAACCCGCGGATTAAATTTTCAGGCCTAGTTATCATACCAATTATACATGATCAATATAACAATCACTATGCAATTATTTGTTTAGTTGATTAATTTTCTAGTCGGTCAACTAGATCTGTTTATCTTATTTATTTGTAACAACCACGAAGTATCATCATAACTCCAACCTAAAACCATATTTATAACGATCATCCTAATTTATGTATATATGCATGTGCAATTTAGCATTTGTTAAAATTCATGTAAGATTACATTTATTTGATACTACATGTTTTGTGAAGAAAAATTACTATATCATAAAAATCATGTGAAATTTGAAACATTAAATTATTTTATGAGATATATTGATTTCTATAGTAATTAAATGATATTTCGAAAAAAGAGAATCATCAAAATTGATTTTGTGTTTAGATAACTAGACTATGATTTTAGGTTCAAATCATTTGTGGTATGTGACATTATTCATATCCATTAGATTAATTATCATATCCTTCTATAATTATTAGTTTTTGGTTATTATTCAAGACACAGGTCTCAAATAGCAATACCTCTATATACTTATATAGAAAGCGTCCAATAGCAATACACCTTTTCAAGCTGTCATGAAATGATAAATCCAACTTTTGGCAAGAAAAAAATTAGTAAACACTACGAACAAAAGGAGCAACATTATTATATTACAGATTTACCCCAATTTTGAACAGCTTATATGTACAGGTAAAAAGCAAAGCACAGAAACAGTTAATCTCTAACTCCAGTTAGTTGTTGTCGAAGTCTAGCAATAACAATTAACCTCGTATTGCTAGATTTTGGGAGAAAACTACCTTGTATTGCTAGATTTTGGGAGGATACTATCTTCACTCCATCCATCCATCTAAGTTTCTACCCTTAAAAAAATGAAGAGTCCTGCATATGAGTCAAGGCGAGCAATCTACCTGGGCTATACGTCATATACAGGCAAGCATTCCTCTATAGACACACGGCAAATTGGGCATTTCCTACATTTCTCAGAGCAGGAGCTGCAACGCACACCACATCAAATATTAGTGTACCTCATTCAAGGACAAACTACCTAAATCACACAACTATGAAAATCATATAATACCTGCACAAAATTCGATGCCTACAAGGAATGAGCACGATGCAAATCTCTCCCTCAAAGCAGACTCTACACAGAATTTTTTCCTGGCAGATATTGTGACAAGGCATTCAGTTTGCTAAATGGGAATTTTATGGTAAGCACATAGTACAAAGTAAATTTAGTCCAACAGATTTCTAGGTTACGAAATATCTGGACAGCAGACACAAATGCCAAAGGTTAAGGTATATGAAGAAGTATCACAGAGAGAGACAAAATTGAGACAGATACATGTTGAAGTCTCTCATACTCCTGCTGGCTGAATTTCGTAATTTCTGTTTGCTCACCAAGTGCTGCTTGAAGTCTCCAGACCTATAACAATATAACCGTGCAAATTGAAAAAGGTTGAACCCACAGTTAAAGCTGTAGTGAGGGGAATGGAATTAAGTAGATGAAATCACCTCCTCAGCAAGATCCCTCTTTGGCATTTTCTTCACTATTTCAGGTGGGTAACCGGAGAAAGTGTTGTATCTGTCATTCATTACTTCAAAAATCAGCTTGTTAACTCCTAAACTTGCATAGGTTATGATTTGATTATAGACACGTCATATAACATTAACTTGTGGATGGAATCTTAAAAGGTTGATCAAATCACAGATAAAGTTGAGTACAAGATAGGAAGAAAAGAAGCAAAGACATATAGCCATGGATTTCTCATCATAAGGAATTCAGAGCAGGAGAGGCAAAACTAGAGAAGTAGGCATACCAATCATTAAAACTAGGTCCAAAAATTAATTTGTTGCATGGTTACGTGATAGCATAAGATCATGGCTGTTAATCTTGCATTGCACGAAAAAATGAGCTTCCCATACTATTTTATTTTCTGAAGATCTAGATAGATCCTTTGTTTACTGCAGATATACCCTTTGTCAGACATATTTCCAACACACTCCAAGAGCTCTACTCTTCAAAGTTTTTCTATGAGTTTATTTCAATACTTTAGTCACGATAATGATTGATCTGAGGATTTTATTTGACAGCTTCTTTTTTTTTTTAACTTTGTGGATTACTTTATAGAGCACTAGACAATTATCAGTTATTAAGACTCCCATGTGAGAGCAAAACTAAAAAGGCTACTCAAGTATCAAAGCTGAGTGCTCGGCACTTTACAGAGCATACGATCCAATTAATTTAAAACATAAGATGAGTTTTACCCTGATGCCCCATCGTGGAGCAAGCGAGCCTGCTCTTCTCTGCTTGATTCATCAATAGACCACCAACCAAGCAGCCTGAGAGAAAAAAAAAGATACTGTCAGCACAAGAATCATCTCCACAAACTTGTTCCATGATTTGATCGCAACAGAATACTGTGCAAAACCATGGTTTTAAACATCACCTGGAGCCATGATGCAGGAAACCGAAGAAGTCACGTATTCTTGAAGAGTATACAAGATATCTTCCTCCAGGTGCCTCATTTCTTAACAAGAAAATAATTTTCTCTACTAATCTGAATATAGCAAACAAGATAGCAGCTCCTTGCAACAGAAAGATGGGAGAGAAGACGACTGCAAGAGGAATGTCCTTAGCACCTGGTGGAGTTCCCTAATGCAAAATGAAGTCAATTAGCTAATTACTAAATTGTAAATTGTTCAGTAATGCAGTGAAAGAAGCTACAAGAACCATGGTGAGTACCTCCAGCTTCATGCAGAGGAGGACTTGAAAAACAATGATTGGAATTTTCATAATGTGGCCACCAATGTCTTGCAGGCTACAAATTCTACCCTGCAAGTGATCATCCGAAGATACCACCAAACCACTATTACAGTCCAGATATCTAATAGCAGAAGAAGATGAGCTTTCTTCTCTTGTTTGTGAGTTTCTATGAATTACTGGATTTGACCATTTTGTGCAAACAAGAAATGCAAAGCATTCGGCAATCCTATAGAAAATATAAAATAGGCCAAATCTTAAAGATGTGTAACACTGCATAAGAATGGAACTGTGGAGGTAAAACAATATTCAAGTAGAATGATACCCGTAATTTATGAATAGTTCCCACCAGCCAAGAGCACCAACATCACCTACATCATCAAATTTTGAGATAAATCAAAACAACATAACCTTATCAAACAATTCACACCACCATTTATGCAGATGGGAAGCAAGCAATAAAATGATATTGTTGGGATTCGATCACCGATTGAACACACACAGTAACAAGAAAGTAAAGCACACTCAACGATTACATGGTTCGGCAAAAGTTTTCCTACATCACGGAGAAGAACGACGGAGTTTATTGATCAAGTATGAAAAGATGAATCCTCACTACTATTTGAAACGCTCTCAACTAATCTCAAGCAAGAGCTCGACTATCAAACTGTTGTGTGTGTGTGTGTTTGTGCGTGTTCTAAACTGATTCATCAAGCTAATATATGAGAGGTTACAAGCATGTGCATCTAACTAACTTCACAGCTGCCAAAAATCAGTTATAACCGTTTCTCTAATGGCTAGTTTAGCTCAAGAGCCCGAGCTCATCTCCTGCCTCTCTTTCCCGAGTCCAAATGACTCCCAGCTCGAAGAGTGAATCATGATTGCATGGGCATGACTTCACAGATATGATGATGGCATCATGAATTAAAAATTTTAAATGCAAATAATATACTTGAAAAGTTTCACATGACTCCTCATAGCTGGTTTATTTCCATACATTTGAACTCTCAGTAACAATGTACACAGAATGGGAAACTTGAGTCAGATAGTGAAGTTGTGAGGGAGGGGGGAATGGGGTAAATAATACAAGTTCGTAAGCAGCTCAATAAACAGTTTAGGACTGAAGATTGAAGACTTTTTTGGGAAACAACTATGAAACAATACAGTTTAACAATTATTGATTCTGCACATGTGTGCATTCCTTTATCTCTCTGCCAGCTTTACATGGTCACACCATTGGCAATTACATAATTGTACAAGCAGTCAAGCATATATGTAAATACCACACTATAACTCACAATGAATCACATAACTATCGAATCATTCTGACAGGTTAACACTAGTCAGAAAATTATAACTGGTGTACTTTTACTCTTTAGGTGCATCTTAAGTTCTTAACTAGTCTAAATTTCTTTGTCCTCAGTCAATCTCACGTGAAGTTTTACATCCTCTCCTATAAATCCTGCTGAATTTATGAAATTAATGAATTGTCCCGGAGTTCAGTTGCTAATAACAATTAAGCTGCTTTTGAGCATTAAAAAATCATGCAATGAGAGTACCACTTAATAAGACGCACAGCTAAATTTTCTTATTTCTGCACTCAACTTCACTGTTCTCATCCATTATTTGCAGCAATTATCAGTATCCAAATTTCACTCTATTTTCGTCTCTTTCATAAATGACAAACTATCCAGTCAAACAACACCCAGACTCAGCAAAACTAGTATCCCAATGTTGTTATTGGTTCCACATCATAAACATAATCATCCAAGGAAAGTATTGTCAACATTTGCAAAATGAGAAGAAAATTTGATTCGGGATGACAGGAACTTGACGGAGCATTGCATCCTTAAAGTCAGATCTAGCAAGAATGTGAGTCATCTGACAGAGTGTTTATATTATCTAAAGCACAAATGTTCTTGTCCCATCCATGATAACAAACATCGAAATAAGCATACTCAAAGTCATAGGAAATCAGGAGAGAAGATACTTACGACATAGCTTCAGGAGAGTGAATATTGTAGCAGCAACAAAGAAAATCATTGATATTGCAATCCAGAAATGCTGAGGAAAAGAAAGCAGGCATTATAAGTAGTCTCATAATGCAGATCGTGAAGGAAGTGAAAACTATAAAACTAAGAACCTCAACTTCACAGTTCTATAAATTATGCACAATAACTCAGGTCACTTCTAGGGTGCTCAAAAAAAAAAAGATTAGATTTGTCTCAGTTGTGAAAGCATGCACTAACTAAATAATAGACTGCATTAAGGAGAAGGATAATAATGAGAGACATAATCAGACTTCTTGAGAATGTAAAAACTTTGGCACTCTTCACTTATTCTGTTTCAGAAAGAAACTTACAGGAAGTGTTTCCCATATTGCCTCGTCACTCATACTTTCATCATCTCCTGGTAACAAAGCCTGGCACATTCTGAGGAGAAAACATGAACTTACGCCATGAATCCATGATGCATTGAACGGGTTGACAAATGAAGTCAAGTAAAGCTCAAGAAAGAAAAAAGTGTCTCTCTAAGGCACAACTTGTTGGACAAGGATCACTATGCATGGACTCAATTACATTAGGAAATCATCAGCTTAATGAACACATATTTTGTAGTTTCCGTTTATTACTAGAGTTCAAAGTTTGAAGCATGTAAAAAGATTATCAAGTCAGTAACTTTTTTGTGGAATAACATCGTTCAATGGCAATGACTAAACTTTTTCTAGCACATAAATTTTGAAAACAACAATTTGTTGTAAGGGAATGGTGTTACACATACTGAAGAGTAGAGAAGAAATAATGTACCTAAAATTGTCAATAAGGATGATAACCTCAAAGGCCAGCAAAGGAAGGAAGACAATTTTGAGGTGCACAAAAGCAGAATGATGAACTGCAATATGAAGAAACATTCGTCAATAAAATATCAACAACCAATTGCAAAAAATATGCATTCTATCCGTTGAATGAGCTCATCTTACCACTGCCATGTAAAAAGGAGCAGGAAGGAGAATAGAACGAAAGTTTCTAGCAGGGAAACTCATAGAATCAACATGAAATACTGACTAGAACTAAAATTCACGAAACAGATTTGCTTTCTTACCATTTACACTCTCGAGATATATACAAAGAAGCAGTTCGAAAGTAACAAGCAGCGGCACAGCAACCACAGTATGGCATGGGGCCCACTATTCAAAACAAATACATATACATATATTCAAATACAAAACAAAGAGATGTACAAAAACTAGCACACTGCCGCATGTTTTACATTTTTTCCTACAGATGCACCTCCACAATCTTGAAAAAATAAATTATTGAAATATTTCTGAACGATCATAAGGTGTGGCATACACGGCGATCATGAGGAACTGATGGCGCAGGAAGAGAAAATCTTCCTCGTGCAACAACTGCATGAAATAGCCACACCGGAATGAAAATAACCCTGCATAGAAAATACATAAATGAGGCTACATAAATAGAAAAAGGCAACAGACCAGGGAAAGCCCATAGATTATCTAACAAGCTGCTTTGGAAACTTCACCTATGTACTAACCTTGCTCATATAACGTTAATGAGCAAAGAAAATTCCAGTTAGATTCTAATAAGCATATCAAAAGACAAGTATGTAGTAGCCAACAAAATCAGCCCTTAAAAAATTGCAATTACACAAAATCAGCCCTTAAAAAATTGCAACCACTAACATGTACTCCCATTTTCCTTTTACATGTGAAAGAGATAAAAACTGGTAGCACGAAATTTGCAGAACTTGTCCATCCCCCAAAACAAACGCAGAGGAGATTTTTCCATCTATTGGAATCACCACCAACCTCTAATTGTGTTTTTCCAAAATGCACTCAATTGTGAACAAGATTCGACCTTCTATGACCGGAACGAAACAAAATAACGGACTTTGTGCTTAAACTCGTGGCAGCCATTTTTTTCTTAGAGGACTAAGTAACTATCTTAGTATGATATGTTCCTCTATGCTCATACAAATAAATAGAGTCCGAAGCTACTGAGCTTCGGTGCTTAGATATACCAATCACTAGTGATTTAACACAAACCCATGCTGTTTGCTCTTATTCAACACTGTTTTGGTAACTTCTCTTGTTATAGTGATAAAAAAAAAGTATTATTCTCACAATCTAATGCACAAATATATTTTTGAAACGACCATCATCAATTATTTTGCAAACACATAGCACCCTAGACTTTCCTGATGGCATGTCAAACTTAAACAGGCATAACTAAATTATAGTAAGATAAAAGAGGTAGTAGTATTAGGCTTTGACTCGGGTTTGGTCTGCCAAATTTATTTATCCCAATGAATAATTCAACAATTCTTTGGCAACCCAAAAACTAACACAAAAAACATTAAACAACCGGTATGTAGAATTCAATGAGCAAATGCGCAAAAACATCCCCCAAGATAAAACACATATATAAATCATAAGGGTTGTAGACAATTGGGGAAAGAAATGAAATCATACCACCAAGAGTAGGAAACGGTATGATCGAGCTTGAAAACAAGCAGCAGCGTGAATAAGAGAAGCAAAGTGTGCGCTGCCACTCCCTGCAGCGACTTGGCCACTCTGGTCCAGGTCATCTCTCCCCCTCTGCACACGCCGGATACAGATATTTACCAAGCACCAACTGTCTTTGTATAAACATCTTTGATTAAATGCAATTGATTTTGTATTTACTTATATCTTTTTTATATGATTTTTAATATAAATGATATTTTACTAATTGCCTGGCTTATGTTAGAGCAACTCCAATGAAAGAAGGTAAATGAGAAGATACCTTCTCAAAAAGTGCAATATACCTTCCTAAAAATCAATAACTCCAAGGATAAAAGGTATATAGAAATGTATATCATTTTTAAAAAATAAAATAATAGTAAAAAAACATTAAAAATACATAAAAGTGTAATACTTTCTCAAATACCTTCCCCTTTGGAGTATGATTTTACCTCTCTATCAATGGAGAGGTAAAGATACCTCCTTAAAATGGGAAAACGTATAATACCTTTTCAACTACCTCTCCCCTTGGAGAATGAGAATGATTTTTAATAAAGAAAAGGTAAATAGGATAGTTATATTAGTTTATCTCTCTATTTTCCTCTCTCATTGAAGATGCTCTTAGGATAGTTATCATAATTTAAGGGGTTTCAATATTATGAATCCTTTTTTTTTTTTCATTGTGGTAGTTACAGTACATTTTTTCGCTAGTTTTAAGAAATTTCCAAATTATAGTTAACACTTTTTAGCAACATTCTTAAATTTTTAAAATGGGCGAATGTACATAGGTACGGCAACGTTTCCCATTTATTAATATAGTATACTTATGTTTGATTTGTGTTTTGGCAGCTTGACTTAATTTAGATAAGCAATCCAAGAAATAGTTTTAATTAAGAATTGCAAGTATGGTTAAATTTTGATTAGGGATTGATTAAAGTTTAATTATAACGAATTGATATAGTAGAAGAATACCTTAATATACTAAATCGAGGTGTGCATTCGGGCTACAAGCATATCTAACACGACCTTCAATTACAAAATTCTGCGTCCACCACTGATTATATTAGTTATAATAAGTATTTACTTATAAATTACTTCAATTATATTTATATCCAAAAAAAATTACAATCGTAATTTGTGAATTGGCATGCCTATTGCCAAAAAGTGGAACTTGTCTTTGTTGGACCATAGAAAAATATTAGATACAGAGAAGCTATCAACTCTACTCCTTGCACCAATCTTTTTCTCATCTGCTTCCTCACTGCCAAATTGCGCTTTATCCCTCGTTGCAACGCTACAGCAACGAGGCAGCGCCGCTTTAAGGTTAGTGTCACCAACAACATATTGAAAAGCACCTGTAGAATAACATCTCCTACCATCAATGTTGCTGCTAACTTCATTTCTCTCTGATTCTCATATGCTTCTTCACATTTATGCTGTCTTTTCACTTCCATTCGATTAGTTTTATTAATCTGTTATGAGACATTTTACAACTATGGATTGTAGTGCATGCCTTGTAACTGACCATCTAGCTTCAAATGGAAAATTACTATTTAAAATTTGAATGCTTTGATTAAAGCTTTTTCTCCTCTTATCTTTTTTCACTTTTTTCTTTTCTTTGGCTTCAAATAAGCCTAATCTCTCAGACTAGACTAGGATGCACATTGGCATTACTGATCTGTTTTCTCATTTTAGATCGATGACAGAAGGATGTTTACTCATCTTTCTTGCTTATGATTGTACACTTTGTTATGATATGTAGATTCAGATTTATCAGTGTCAGTGAAATTGCAGAAGTAACCTTGTCGAATTCAACAGCAGCCATGTTTCAATGCTGTGGATGTCGAAGGCACAACCTTGAGCTTGTCAAGAAATGAGAATTCAGATAGACAAACATGTACTACACAATCTAATGGCGCCTTAATCCTATGATGTTTTTGTGGTAAAAAAAAGTGGCAGAGCATCGATCAGAGACTGGTCGAGGCCAGAGTCATGCAGCTGCCTCTGGAATGTGTGAGAAGCAGAGACTGAGGAAAATGATGGCCTCTTCATCACACACCTAATCACAAGCTGTAGTAATCCAAGTTGGAAAATATCACTATCATTATCATGAGGAGAATTATTGGGCTAATTCTACCCATTGATGAGAACAGCTGAAACCAAGGGCTATTCAATAAGTTGAAAGAAGAATAGCTGAAAATGGTTACAGAAACTGCTGCAGACTACCAATGGCCTGAATTTACAAAGAAATTGTGTAGAAACAAAGTTTACTGACAAAAGTTGAGCCAAAGTAAGGATTAACAACATAATCAGTTACACTGACACAATTTCAAAGGGGCAAAGAATTAATTCATGGCCCTCAAAAACATAAACAATTACATTGACAAAACTCCAAAGAATTGTTGGCTATAAACAGTTACTACATGACAAAATTCCAAAGTAGCAGCATCTGGTGGCAGAGAAATCTATGCTAGGTAACTAAGTCACCACCATCATCCCCACCAAACCAATCCACATTCTGATCCATTGAAGAGCAGTAGCCTTGGTTGAGATAACTGTGATCCATGAACATCGGCGGGCAGTAGTATCCGGGCAACGGAAGCTGACCGTTGGCGCTCATCGCATCCATAACATCAGCAACAGAAAAGTTTCCATCTTGAGGCAGATTCAGAGGAGCATTAGCCCTCATCGCAAAATCCATAACATCAGCAATAGAATATCCGCCATCTTGATCAACAATGCCTTCAAACTTTTCCAAATCAGGCACCACATTGTTGCTGTCGATGTTCAGAGGCGGCGGGCAGTAGAATTCCGGCACCGGAAGTAGATCATCGGCGCTTATCCCAGCCATACCATCAGCAATCTCAAAGATTCCATCTTGATCAACAAATTCGCCCAAATAAAGCATCTCATTGCTCTCCTTCTCCTTGTTGATCATCGCGAAGGCGATTCTTGATCGCACCGCCGCGCCCAATTCCCGCAACTGGGACTCGTCCATGAGGTGGAGGCGATCGTCCCAGGTGCCTAATTCGGTCTCCAATTTCTTCTTCTGCAGCTTCGCGAGTTCCCCCTGCCGCTCGTTGAAGAAATCGGAAACCCTGTAGGTTCTAACGGCGCCGGGATCGGCCTTGTAGGAGTCGATTAGGCGGCGGATTTGGGCGGAATCCTCCGGCCAGAGGAAGGTGGAGTCGGTGGTGGGGTCGCGGACGATCATGAAGGCGGGGACGTCGCAGAGAGTAGTGAGTTGGTGGAGTTTCTTCTTCAACCCCTCCTTTCTGTTCTTCAGAGTTAGGAGCCGTGATTTCTGCTTCTCAATAAACTCCACTTTCAACTTTCTTCGCCCCATCGAGTTGATTTCTGAGAAGGAAAGATTTGATTTGCTGAGATGATTGAGAAGGAAAGATTTGATTTGTGTTTGAGTTTGATGAATACCGCGCGCGCATAAGGTGTATATATAGGGTAAGTATGGAAAGTAATAGCAAAAAATTACCTTATAATATGTGAGATTAATTAATGCACTGTATGACTAAATCTTTGACTGGAAAATATGACTGTTGCTTCAACTTAAACTTCATAGTAGTATTGTTGCTTGTAATAGTAAAAACTAAAAAGGTCGCAGTTTTACCACGGGAAAACCCTATAGCCTTACTTAACTAAGTACTAGTATATTTTCTCTTGTTGCCGCTTAGTAATTCGATTAAATAACTTTTTATACTCCTATATAGTTTCTCTTGAAATTAATACGTGTATAAATTTTTAATTCTACTAAGAAACACTACTTTCAATTTACTAAATATTACTATCTCCGTTTTCCAAATTTGACACATTTTGACCTGACACGAATTTTAAGAAATGTAATGGAAAATGAATTGAAAAAGTTGGTGAGATGTGGGTCCTACTTTTAAAGTATTAGTTTTATAATAAAATGAGTTAGTGGAATATGAGATCCACTAAAAAAAATGGTAAAAAGTGAAGTGCGTCAAATTTTTAGGGACAGACCAAAATAGTAAATTGTGTAAAAATTTGAGGAACGGAGGTATTAAAAGTATTGCATACCAATTTATGGCAAGTGGCTTGCTGTTGGTATATGGATGTTAGAAGTTTAATTTGAACTAATGGACCGCCCGATAAGTCGACTAAAATTAAATGATTAGAGCTGAAAAATTATAACTCAATTAGAAATTGGGCTAATTGGACTAGTCCGTTTGGACTGGTGGATTAAGTTTATCAGATTAAAGATTTACAACTCTAACTCTAAATGCCTGGGATTCCAATAATGTACACATCTACATCTTTAACAAAATCAACATGGTAAATAAGTATATATTTATCACAACTAAAAATAAAAAATAATGATAAATTGGGTATAAAAAAAGTATCAAATTCCTAAAAAAATAAGGTAATGTAATTAATTTTTGTATAAAGAATTCGTATTTATCTTTTTGCTTTCTAGTTGGGAATAATACTCCACTAAACTTTCAATCATCTTTTACAAAATGAATGTTTTTTTCACAGAGGAAAAAAAGAAAAAAATATATAGAAAAATAGTTCAAATAAAATTATATGTACACATAAATATGAAAAATAAGTAAACATATTATTTTTATTTACTTTATAGGAGATTAGAGTGCATTTAGGTATGAAAATCTCTAACATCGGTAATAAATTTTTCAGTTCCGTGTATTTAATATTTCAGCTTACAAAATCAAGTATTTATGTGCGAAATAATGACATCATGTTTCCATATTTTGGCAATATTTATTTATGTGAATTAATTACAACATTATTGTATAATGTTTCCATTTGTTTATTGCAGCAAGCTACAAAGACGTTATAGAAAATGGAAGGTGCGTGCGCGAGTCTCAATCTCTTAAACAAATAGGCGCAGATCTCTGATTCTGCTTTGAATTGGGGATTCGAGTTCGACGGAGTTAGTGATTCTCTCTGATTGAGAATCGGAGAGAGAGATGGGGTGCTCGTTCTCCGGTTTGAATGCTCTCTACGACGCCGTCAATGGCGGTGGTGATGTTTGGATCAACGAGAACCGTTTCAGGATTCTACGCCAGCTCGGAGAGGGCGGCTTTGCCTTCGTTTTCCTCGTCAAGGAGCTCATCTCCGATCCTTCCAATCCTGCCGCTGGCATTTCCGCCAAAATCAAGGATTCTTCGCATATCTCCGGTAATTTTTCACATTCCATCGCCTGATCCGCGGTTTTTGGGGTTTTGCTAGTGTTTTGTGTCTATTGGTGATTCGATTTTTACTCGAGTTGTTGATTGAATTAACTTTATACGCTGCAGTAAGTGATAGAATAGATTAATGAGACGTATGGAGTTCCCTGCTTAGAATTTGATGTTGTGTTAGGATCTACTGTTTGTAAAATATCGTAGGGCTTATGTATTGCTAAATTTAAGTAGGATCTGCAAGTGTGAAGTTGGTAATTACTATTTAGTTAATTTGTGACGAACTAAAGTTGGATCTGCTTGGACAAGAAGATGTGATAAGCTATTTAGCTACTTGAATTGCTCAATTGATGACAAGAAGATGTGATAAGCTATTTAGCTACTTGAATTGCTCAATTGATGATGCAAAAAGATGACTGAGAACTTGTTTGGATAGGTAGCCAATCGAGTAAGAACTTCTTGCCTATAAGGTTAATCTAATCAGTTTCATATAGGATAGAAGTAGAGGAGCAGCCCAAAGTCTACTCAGACTGTGTAGTAGTGTAGTAGTTAAATGGAAAAAATTATGGCTAAATTTTACAATTAAAGGCATGGTTGAGTTCAGCTCCGTGAGAAGTACCTTGGTTCATACTTATCTGTTTTAGAGGAGGCATGGTTGAGTTCAGCTGCGTAGGCATAACAATGCTCGGATTTGACTCTACATGGTGTGTTTCATTATGCAGGTGATGGAACATATGCAATGAAGAAAGTGCTGATTCAAAACAGCGATCAGCTAGAGATGGTGAGGGATGAAATACGTGTTTCATCTCAGTTTAACCATCCTAATTTGCTTCCTCTTCTGGATCATGCAATCATTGCAGTCAAGGTAATTGCTGTTCTCGTTGGTTTCTGCGGTCTTTATCATTTCATACCAGCAAGCATGTATTTGATGTTTGATAGAAAGGTTACAGCTTTGAGCTGAAGTGAGATATTCTGATTAAGGAGGCAATTAACTTGAAACCTTTTAGTACTATACACTTGCATGCTGTATGGGAGAAGTGATGTAAACAGATCCAGCCAGGTGGCCCGTTCTTAGTGATTCTGAGTTGCAATATGACAGATTAAAATTTTCTTTTATATTTTTATTGAAATAAATAATATGTTTCGCTAGCAAGATACTTATTGGAGCAGTTGCTCTGCAATTGGATTTCTTTTTATCTTGTAAGGGAATTATGGATTAGATGAGTAGGAGTGATGGAATAGAGTTGGAATGGCTTATTAAGTTTTGTGGTTGGATTGCTTGATTGTTGTATGATAAATGGAAGGATTACGGCTAAAATGCAAAAATAATAATAAAAAAAATTAGGATTCCTTTTTTATAATCATGCAAAAAGTACATAAAATCAAGGACAAAAATAACCAATAATTATTATTGTGAGGGTATTGGACTTTTGCATTTAGAATGAAGGATGATTAAATCATCAACCCAATTTGGAGTGATAAATTAATCATCCAATTGAATTTAAGGCGTGGGCCGAGTTATCCAGCTTGGGCCTAATCTTGCAAACCGAACATTTGATTAAGTTAGGATATTTTATCAGTCATCCCTTCTTACCTAGATCAAACGCCTCCTAATAGTATTAACTCATTTTGAAGGCTGCAGTACTCCAAGTTTTATTAACTTTTGGGCCACTTTTCTAATAATGAAAGTCAATAGTATCATCTTTGGGTTTTAATTTTGCGAGTATGTTTGGCCATTATAAGGATTTCTTTTAGATGTAAATGCTTTACAGGTGTGAAACAAATATTATATTTAAAAAATCAGATCTGAAAAGTGAACAAAGTGATTGGCCCATGAAGTGATAAAATTCTTCTATACACATTCCAATTTTACATTATTCTTGGCAAGATCTTGCTACGGATTTTTATTTTAATATATTGGAAAGTGATAGATGGTGAATCATGAATGACATATCATTTGTTTCAAGGAAAAGATCCTTGCTCTTCCTTAAGTGCATCTTTTTATTCTCACAGGATTAGTTATCTGAATAACAATCTGTTCTGTTGATCAGACTTCACAAGATCAGTCCTGGAAGCATGAAGCTTACTTGTTGTTTCCTGTTCATTTGGACGGAACATTATTGGACAACACCACGGCTATGAAAGCTAAGAAGGAGTTCTTTTCCACCTCGGATGTGCTTAAGATACTTCATCAGGTAAATATGAAGGAAGAATTATACCTCCATTTTGCTGAACATTAGGTGTATATCATGTATGTTGGTTCTATGCTAAGGTACTTTTTTATTTTCAGAAAATGTTTAAAAGACATCTTTCGAAACATGCATTCATGCTACTGTGTTGCAGTATTGTTGGTAAGCATTCAGTGTGGAGTTCCAGTCTTCTACTGCATATGAAGTTAAAATTGTTGCATCGGGATGTTTGGAAATAAAAAAAAAACTTAACAGTTAATACGCAGTGACATATCTCTCTATGGCTATACTTGTATCAAAGTATGAAGAAACAATTTACCAGCATATTGTTCATCTGCAGCTTTGTGCAGGACTTAAGCATATGCACAGTTTTGACCCTCCCTATGCACATAATGATGTCAAACCTGGCAATGTCCTTGTGACACGCAGGAAAGGCCACCCACCTGTAGCCATATTGATGGATTTTGGTAGTGCCCGTCCTGCAAGAAAGCAAATCCGTAGTCGTTCAGAAGCATTACAACTTCAGGTTCCATTTTAATTTTAAAGCTAGCATTGCATTCTTATACTTCGCCATGTCAGTTGCTGCTTAAAATCCTCAAATCATTCATTGAATTATTTAATTTCGATCATCATAGGATGTTATGGTTAATCCTGTTTTGTGTCCCCAACTTTAAGAGCTTTTCAATTTGGTATCTGGTAATTTAAATATAATCTGAACTAATCATATATATGCAGACCAATTTGGTGCCCTTTTTTCCCTTTCTACTGCCATATCTCATCAATAAATTAAACTGTCATATTGGTCGTGGTTTGCATTTCATTGTTACATTTTCTTATAATCTATTAATGTCGATCATGTAGGAGTGGGCTTCCGAACACTGTTCTGCTCCATTCCGAGCTCCTGAATTGTGGGATTGCCCAAGTCATGCAGACATAGATGAGAGGACTGATATCTGGTCGTTAGGCTGCACGTTGTTTGCCATAATGTAAGAACTGTTTTTTCCTTATCTGGACATCAAGTCTTCAGCATCATTTGTCTATGTATAATCACCAAGAGAATTTCACATATCGAATGATGCATTTTCCAGGTATGGTGAGTCTCCTTTTGAATATGCACTCGGAGAATCAGGTGGGAGCTTACAACTTGCTATCGTAAACGCCCAAGTAAAGTGGCCAGCCGGTCCCAATCCACCTTACCCAGATGCACTTCACCAGTTTGTAAAATGGATGTTGCAGTCCCAAGCTACGGTCCGGCCTCGGATTGACGATATCATAATTCATGTGGAAAAGTTGGTCTCAAAGTTTTCTGATTGAAGAAATTGCAAGGAAGAATTATTGTTGGGTGATGGAATGAGTTGTATGGAGCGCCGTTTTAACTGTTTGCCTATCTATGATACATTAATTTTGTTTGAGATATAGCATAAATTATGTAAGTTTTGTCGGCATTGTACATGTTTAAATCTCCAAATAATTGATCTATGGATGAATTATACGTGATACAATTTTTATTACGTGAGTAACAATTTACAGATATTTAACTTTAATTGATATAAATCATGATTAATCATTGTAAAAGTAAAAACTAAAATAAAATAAAAAAATGAAAAACAGCAAAACTAAAAGATTAATATTGGAATGAAGATAAATGATCCAAGTGAATTTATCTATCCACAAACATCAATCAACGTTCATATTCCAAGCAGATAATCTCAACCCAACAAAAACCATGATTCCCGCTCCTCTCGGCCTCCACATCTCCCAATCGTAATCCCCTCGTCCGCCTCGATTTCGTTAAGAACATAAATCGAACATGATCTACAGAGAAAAAGGTATATTTGTGGGATAGCAAGCCATTTCCTTCAACTTCTACAGTTGAAAGAGTCTATGAGCAAACATATTAATGATGATACAAACCAGCTATGAGGTGATTATGAAAATCTCACCTAAAAATTTCTGTTCTAGCCAATCCTACTACTCCCTGCTAAGTAAAATTTTCTTCAAGAATAAGGGGAAACAAAGAAGAAATTGGCAGGTCACAAGTTGTAGGAGTTGAAGGGCTCTGATGCTGAGGGAAGCCAGAGTGTCCACCGCTTTCAGAAGACTAATTTAAGACACAAAGATGTTACGAGTGGTAATTTAACAGCTCCCACCACAAATTTTGGCTCTCTTCTTGTCAGGAGATGTGAATAGTGTCCTCACAGACTCAAGTGGGTCATCCACCTACACAATCAAATATAAGTAACCAAATGAAGATGCGCCAAGAGAAAGCAAAGCAAATCACACGACACGCATGTGCGCTCTTAGGAGTCATTGCAGGTCAAGTATCTTAAGGATGTTGGGTGTCAGTAATGTTTTAAGGTTTATAAGCAGGAAAGCTGTTATTTTTCCCAGGAAGAGATGTCCTCATTTTGAAACTAAACTTGGGTTAGACCTGTGCCTTCCCCCATTTCTCTTAGCAGATCTGACAGTTGAATAGGTTTCAGCGCTAATTAGAAAGGCCAGAAAAGCTCTAACAATGACTGATACTGCAGTTCATTACCTCTACCAAGCTTGATGAACACACATTGCTGAGCTCCTTGTTTTCTTCTAAAGCTGATAGTGTCTGTAGCCATCCAGGAGCAGATTTTCCAGTAGACAAAATCCAGGGGCAAAGTGTCTGTGCTGTTTGATTGGGTCGAACTCAATCGGTTTACTAAAAGATAATAATTTCTTATGCTCTCCTGCAAGAGTGAGATAAGTAACTTTATCCATCAACAACATAATAACAGATTATAATAAGGCTTTGGTGTGTAATAAATGTTTACTGCAAGAATTTCAACGAATATGAGACAAGGACTGCGAGATTTCAGTATCATAGTAATTTCAATAGAGATTTATTTCCTTTGGAATTAATAAAAATGCATCATTTCTCCATTGAACTCTGGGTGAGGTAGAATGCAAGACAAATTAAAACGTCTGTACATACTCCCTCTGTCCCATTCGATGTGTCTCACTTTCCTTTTTGAGTTGTCTCATTCCATTTAGGAAACAATAAGGGCTGTAATTGTCTCAGACTTCTCGCTCCTCTCTCTGAGAACACATGTAGGGCAATACACTTTATACTCTAATCACCTTTTTCTTAA
>NC_062967.1:25319802-25342166 GCF_023119035.1 Salvia hispanica | reverse complement strand
GGTCGCAGTTTTACCACGGGAAAACCCTATAGCCTTACTTAACTAAGTACTAGTATATTTTCTCTTGTTGCCGCTTAGTAATTCGATTAAATAACTTTTTATACTCCTATATAGTTTCTCTTGAAATTAATACGTATAAATTTTTAATTCTACTTGGAAACACTACTTTTAATTTACTAAAATATTAAAAGTATTGTATACAAATTTATGGCAAGTGGATGTCAGTTTAATTTGAACTAATGGATTACCTGATTAGTCCACTAAAATTAAATGATTAGGCTGAAAATTATAGTAATTCATTACAAATTGGGCTAATTGGACTAGTCCGCTCGGACTGGTGAGTTAAACTTATCAGGTTAAAAATTTACCACTCTAAATGTCTGGATTTTCAAAAATGTATACACACCTACATCTTTAACAAAATCAACATGGTAAATAAATATATATTTATCACAATTAAAAATAGAAAATAAAAATATAAATTGGGTATAAAAAAAGTATCAAATTCGTTAAAAAAAACAAGGTAATGTAATTAATATTTAAGCATTTATTTGTATAAAGAATTCGTATTTATCTTTTTGCTTTCTAATTGGGAATAATATTACTTTCAATCACCTTTTACAAAATGAATGTTTTTTTCATAGAGGAAAAAAAGAAAAAAAAATATAGAGAAATAGTTCAAATAAAATTATATGTACACATAAATATGAAAAATAAGTAAAAATATTATTTTTATACTATTACTTTATATCATCAAATTAAAAACGGTCCGTCCATTATTTAATTAACAGTCAATTTTATTGCCTCTTAGTAATTCGATTAAATAACTTAAATCTCACCTAAGGGTCATTACTTTTTATACTCCCATATAGTTTCTCTTGAAATTAACACGTATGAATTTTTAATTCTACTTGGAATTTGGAAACACTACTTTAATATACTAGAATGTTAAAAGTATTGCATACTGATTTATGTCAAGTTGCTTGCTGTAGGTATATGAATGTCAGTTTAATTTGAACTAGTGGACTGCCCGATTAGTCTACTAAAATGATATGATTAGTGCTGAAATATTATACTCCCTCCGTCATCGATTAATTGTCACCTTTTGATCGGACACAAGTTTTAAGAAATATAAAGAAAATTTGGTTGAAAAGATTAGTGGTATGTGAGACCCACTTTTTAAAATTGGTATTAGAGCATCCTCATCCGTGCTCTTAGCTAAGAGCACGGAGGTGGGCCCGGACCCACTTTTACTCCTTGTCCTTAGCTAAGAGCACAACACCCACTTTCGTGCTCTTAGCTAAGGACAAGCTCAAGGGTCCCACCATTCTATTATTCAATTTAAATACTTCAATTATTAAAATACATTAAAAAATAAAAATTACATAATTAAAATCCTAAAAAATAAAAATTACATAATTAAAATACTAAAAAATAAAAATACATAATTAAAATCCTAGAAAATAAAAAATACATAATTAAAATCCTACAAATTAAAAATTACACACGTGGAAGACTAGTCATCTATCCCCAATTGCCTCTTGAGACCCCGGATCATTTGCTCATGTGTTGCAAGTTGATCCGGAGTCATCCGAGACGTATCGTTCATATAGAGTTGACTCAAGATGGCTCACAACGTGTTGTTCGGGGTGGAGGAGGCACGAAGGGAGCGGGGGCGGGGGCGGATGGAGTCAAGGCGCGACGGCGGGGCGGTTGGCCGCCGCCTTCTTCCTTCCTTGCGGGCGGGAACTGCTCGGGCCGGCGTCGGGGCTACCCAAGTTAGCTCCGGCAAGCTGGGTAGCCACATCATCGGAGGCGCCATCGGATAGGGCAAACGACCTGGACCGTTTGCTTTGGAGGAGCTGGAAGAGGATGCTACTATGCCGCCCCTATACTTCGGACGTAGGCGCCCCTCCGCCAACAATCGAGGTACTTGAACGGTTTGAACTCCTCCCGTTGGTATGCGGCCAAGGCGGCAGTGATGATGTCGAGCTCGTTCGTGCCGCTCCCCGCCGACCGCTCTTCCTTGAGGTAAATCCCCTGGAACTTCCCGATTGCCTCGTTGCATCTGTAGATGCAATTGCGAACTATACTATCATTGCAATAGATGGTTCCCGCCGGCCGGGTTTCATTGTAGAGGCGAGTGATGCGCCACCAATACGTATCCCCGGTTTGGTTCGTGCCGACGTCCGGATCTTCGGAGACTGCCAAGTAGGCTTTGAACATCGCCATCATCTCACCCGGAGTGTACGGGGTGCGGGTGCCACGAACGGGAGGAGTAGGAACAGAAGTAGGAGTAGGAGTAGAGCTGCTGCTCCCTCCCGATCCGGGTTCGGGTGCCCACCCGAACCCGGGGGCGTTTAGGTCGTGCACCGGGTAAGGACGGTAGCCACCCGGAGCTTGCGAACCTTGGGTTTGAGGAGGGGCCGTAAATTGGGTTTCCGGACTATATCCGGCCTCGGAGTCGAACCAATCGTGGTTCCAACCGCGATTGCCGGAGGGGTGATCGCCGGAGCCGGACATTGTGTAGTGTGGTGGGAATTTAGATGAGAGAGTATGAGGAAAAAAGATGAGAGAATGTAGATGAATGATGATAGAATAGATGAGAATGTGATTTTTTTTTGTGTTGAAGTGGGGGTATTTATAGATGAAAATGTGAATTTTGGGGAAAAAAAATTGAAAAATAAATTAAAAGTGGGTAGAAAACGGATATAATTTTTTGGGAAGTGGGAAAATATTTTTTTTTATTTAAAAACATTTTTTAAATAAATTTCGAATTTTTCAAAAAAAAAAAATAAAAAAACGAATTTGCCAACGGCTATGCCGTTGGCCAATCAGAGCGTGCCACGTAGGGCTGCTCAGCGGCACGGACGTGCTCTTAGCTAAGAGCAGCGCCGTGCCGCTGGCACGGACGGACGAGCACCGAAATTCTCACTGCTGCGGATGCTCTTATAATAAAATGTGAGAAAGTGAGTTAGTGGAATGTGGAACCTGCTTACAATTTATGGTAAAAATGAAGTGA
The DNA here is from genome assembly GCF_023119035.1 of Salvia hispanica. NCBI lineage: Eukaryota > Viridiplantae > Streptophyta > Magnoliopsida > Lamiales > Lamiaceae > Salvia > Salvia hispanica. The sequence goes on along the minus strand of NC_062967.1, from coordinate 25,339,144 downwards.
GACAATTATTGAGGGACGGACCGAAATGGAGAAGAGTGACAATTAATCGGGAGCGGAGGGAGTAACTCAATTACAAATTGGGCTAATTGGACATTCGGACTGCTGGGTTAAGTTTACTTGTAACTAAATGTCGTGTCTAAGTTATCTCTTATTCGGTTGTTCTTTTCTTAAAAGCTTCACCTGTGGAAATATATTTTGACTTGTCTCCTGTAATATTAAAATTACATTGTATCCCATGATTAAATATCTCAACCTATCTTTGCGACTAATTTAACTTTAGACAAACTCAATTTTAATTTATCTCGACTAATTTAACTTTAGACAAACTCAATTTTAATTTATCTCGACTAATTTAACTTTAGACAAACTCAATTTTAATTTATCTCATACTAGTATTATGTATCATTATTATTTTGTATAACGATTGTTTTGAGTTATTGTATGTAGCACACCCACACTACTAGTAGTTCTCATGCATATGTCAAATTAAAATATATAATGTGACCCGAGAAAGTTACAGTACTTAGGAAGCTGCAAACATTTTTTAAATTAATGTATAAACACCCAAAAGTACGAATTTCATTCAGATCTAGAGATATCGTTCATACTAAAAAAATTAGATTATTTTTTATTTCGAATTTTGTAAAATAAAATTTTAAACTTTTTATAAATTTATTAAAAATATAAGTAATAATCATTTTGAAATAAGTTATAACAATTTCTATACATACAAAATTCTCCTAAAATTTTAATCAGACTGAACCGATTTTATTATTTTATCAATTTTATTCAGTGTCGAACGTATGAATGGATTTTGGGGAACCATGGAACCCCAATAATTTCAAATTTTACCGTTATATATGTTCTACATGCATATATGTATTTACTCGCTAGCTCAAGTGGTGAGCTTCTAGGTATAGCAACTTCCCAGGCCATATTTGATTCCTTACAAGCCTAGTTGAGCTTTTTTATTATTTCAATTTCTATTTTTATTGTTTTTTTATAATATTTTTATATTTCTTCCCGCTTTTATACTCGAAAATTTCATGTTTTATAGTACTTATTATTTTATTAATGAACTTATTTCAAAATTTATGCTATAATTTCAAATTTTCTTTTACCTATTTTTTGTGATGTTTTATTTTTATTTCTCTACAACTATTATACACAAGATTTTCATGTTATTTCCAGGGGTGGATCTACATTCATGGATAGACGGGCAATTGCTCCACCTCATATTTTCATATTCATATATATATATATATATATATATATTGTACTATATTATATCATTTTTTTCCTTTCAATTTCTCACTAAATATCCCTCCACAAATTCTAAAAATTTCCTCATATATAAATTTGTCCCTCTCCTTATAAATTTCTGGCTCCGCCCCTGATTATTTCCAAAAAAATCATAATTAGTGATATTAAATATATACATATCTCTAGTTTTTATATCATTTAATTATTTCTCTCTTATTATTCATCTCCCTCACATCGTTATAATGTCGCAACTTTCGGCTACACCGACATAAAAAAAAATTACCTTGCAATTGTTACCATGAGATTGAACCACATGATACCTTTATACTACTACTAAATGGTTTATTACTCTCTTTTGAATCTAATCATAAAACGTATAACTATGATATTTGGTAATTCATTTTTCGTGAATTTAAATGTTCTTACATCACCAACAATCTAATAGTATGATTAACTTTTGTTAATTTATATAACAAACTTCTTTTAGATAATCAAATTAAATGTTAGCGGAAAACTTCAACAAACTAAAATATTGAAAATCTTTCAATAGTACTTAATGTTGGTTTTGATTACTGAAAACAGTAAAAAGATAACGTATATGTGGAAATTAGATGTTGGTTTTGAATCTTTTGATTATTGAAAAGAGTAAAAAATACTCCATCTTGTCCATGAAATGTTGTTCGTTATTTGCTATTCCAGTCTGCGCGAAATGTTGACAATTTTGCCTTTTTTTTCCATTTAGATAAAAAGAGCTCACTTTCAATTAACTCATTATAAATATGGAATCCATATTCTATCAATTTTTTCTATTTTATTCATTTTTTTTTACATTTATTAAAATTCGTATGGAGTCAAATGCGAACAACATTTTGTGAATACATGGAATACATGAATACGTGGAATTTGGATTCATGAAGTTTCATTACATGGAGATGGAGTAGATATTTTTGAAAGTTTATCAAATTTACTGTCAAATTTCACATCAAACTTTAAATAATCGAGTCGTTGGCTAAAATAATCAGAAAACCTTTTTTATTTATGAAAACATACGAATACGATAGAAATGTGATTAACATAGTTAGAAAATGATTATTGCACTAAAAAATTCGATTAATTAGCAGGAGAGGGAACGTGCGAGCACGCGCCTAGGCCAGCTCCCGGGGAACCGCACCATATTCCCGCCAATCCCCAACCTTAAAACAATGGACTTCTCTTCTCCCTCGTAATTATTTAGGCAAATTTCCCCCAGTGTGAGCAGCAGACGAAATTTCAATCTCGTTGCTGCTTCAATTGTAAGTTAAGCTATCCTGCACAGGATAATGGGCGACAATTTTGAGGAGCACAACAAGCTTCCCGAACTCAAACTCGGTACTATCCAAACCCTAATTTCTTATTCATATTTTTCCGGTGTCATAGATAATCATTTTTATTGTATTTGGTGATAATATCGTTATTAACTTGGGATTCATGTGCTTTAGATGCCAAACAAGCTCAAGGGTTTATCTCATTCTTCAAAAAGCTAGACGCTGTAAGCAATCCATGCACTTCCTTTTATTGGTTTTATCTGGGTGCTAATATTGTTTTATTGTGAAAGTGGTTGGTGATGCATTTAATTTCATTTTACTGTTTGCAGGACCCACGAGCCATTCGATTTTTTGATCGCAAGGTTAGTGCTCCTCATGGAAGCGTGCTTTTCTTGTGTCAGTCTGGTCATGCTATACCTGGAGCAGAAATGTATTTGGTCTGAATATTGAATAGTTGAAAGCCTTATGTTTTGATAAGCTATGCTGTTTGGATGTCAAAAGAGAACACAATTATCTGCTTCAGCATGGGTAGTGCATGAGTGTGATTGAAGGATGTGAAATTTGAAGATAAGTGTAAATATAGGCCACTAAGACCATTCGATGAATCACCAGCACTTGATTGATGGTTTCCGACATTTAAAGGTCGAAGTGTTAGTTATTTTAGATGGATTAACTGCAGTGTCATCACCATGCACCAGTAGACATGCTACCTCATATGTCATTTTTTGTCCCTTTTCCATGACGATTTAACAAATTTAGATAGGCTTGTTTGCAACATATTAATTAACCTTTTTATATCCTGGTGTTTTATCTTTGATCTAAGTGGTTTATGCAAATTAGTCAAATAACTTGGCATTCTTTTCCCAGGATTACTATACTACACATGGCGAGAATGCAACCTTCATTGCCAAGACCTATTACCACACTACAACTGCTGTGCGCCAACTTGGAAGTGGCTCGGATGCCATTTCTAGTGTCAGTGTAAGCAAGAATATGTTTGAGACTGTGGCCCGCAACCTTCTTCTGGAGAGGACCGATCACACTCTTGAACTGTATGAAGGCAGTGGAGCGAATTGGAGACGTGTGAAAAGTGGAAGCCCTGGAAATTTAGGCAGTTTTGAAGACATTCTGTTTGCCAATAATGAAATGCAGGACTCTCCAGCAATTGTGGCTGTCCTAGCAAATTTACGTGAAAGTGGATGTACTGTAGGGTTAGGCTATGTCGATCTTACTAAGAGAGTACTTGGATTGGCTGAGTTCCCTGATGATAGCCACTATACAAATTTGGAGTCAACCCTTGTTGCTCTTGGCTGTAAGGAATGCCTTCTGCCTGGGGATATTGCAAAATCTAGTGATTTTAAATCATTAACTGATGCATTGTCCAGGTGTGGTGTAATGGTGATGGAAAGAAAAAAGGTTGAGTTTAAAGGGAGGGATTTGGTACAAGATCTTGGTAGGCTTGTGAAAGGCTCGATAGATCCAGTAAGAGACCTGCTTGCTGCATTTGAATATGCACCCAGTGCTCTTGGGTGTGTAATGTCTTACGCAGATCTACTTGCAGATGAGACCAATTATGGTAACTACAAGATCCAAAGGTATGATCTTGATAGTTATATGAGATTAGATTCTGCTGCGATGAGGGCACTAAATGTCATGGAGAGCAAATCTGATGCTAATAAAAACTTTAGCTTATTTGGTCTCTTGAATAGAACCTGCACTGCAGGAATGGGCAAGCGCCTACTGCACATGTGGCTGAAACAACCCCTGTTAGATGTAGATGAGATAAACTCTAGGCTGGATTTGGTACAAGCTTTTGTGGAGGATGCTGCCCTACGCCAAGATCTAAGGCAGCATTTGAAAAGAATTTCAGATATAGAACGACTTACGCGCTCTCTTGAGAAGAAAAAAGCTAGTCTAGTTCATGTTGTTAAGCTTTATCAGGTATCCTCTAGTTTCCTTGATATACATTTAATAATTAAATACACAATCTTGAGTCAAATTGTGGAGCAGCCCTGGTTGTGTAGAGATAGTTTGTGTCTTTTGGTATCTAACTATTGGTTACTCTAATGCGTGCTGCTCTTTATCTGATTCTTCACCATTTTCCCCATTTTATAAATGGAGCATCTGTCTCACATAACAAATTTAGGTCCCATGTCTCTTTAAACAATTTTATTCCTTAAGATATTTGCGCAATATTTTTTTGAGATCTGATAACTTTTTGATTGATTGTTAATGCCACTTTCTGAATTACTAGAGAAATACCTATAGATATTGTCAGTTTCATACCTTACATGATTTCTGGTTCTTTTTGTGGCGTGCAGTCTACCATCAGGCTTCCATTCATTAAAAAAGCATTGGAACAGTACAACGGGCAATTTGCTTTGTTGATTAAGGATAGGTACTTGGATCCTCTAGACACATGGACTGATGATAAGCATTTGAACAGATTCATTGCTCTTGTTGAAACTTCTGTCGACCTCGATCAACTTGAGAATGGAGAATACATGATTTCATCAGGGTATGATTCACATTTATTGACTTTGAAAAACGAACAAGATTCTCTGGAACAAGCAATACATGATTTACACAGAAAAGCTGCTAATGATCTTGATCTGCCCATTGATAAAGCTCTGAAACTAGAGAAAGGGACACAATATGGATATGCTTTTAGGATTACCAAAAAGGAGGAGCCAAAAGTGAGGAAAAAGCTCAATGTGCACTTTATTGTTCTTGAAACTCGTAAAGATGGGGTGAAGTTCACAAACACTAAGCTAAAGAAACTAAGTGACCAATACCAGAAGGTGGTTGAGGAATATAAAAGTTGCCAGAGAGAATTGGTTGCCCGAGTAGTCCAAACTGCTGCAAGTTTTTCTGAGGTATCTATTTTTGCATAATCTCTATTGAACGTCATCTGATGGTGTACAATTTATATTACACTGATCGCCATGATATCCATAACCACCACGCTTGTTATCGCTTTTGTTGTTGCTTTTTATTATTGCAGGTGCTATTATGGGTGTTAACCAGCAATCTTTCTTTGTCAGGTGTTTGAAGGATTAGCTTGGACGCTTTCCGAGATGGATGTTTTACTTAGTTTTGCAGATTTGGCTGCTGGGTCCCCCACTGCTTACACACGACCGGCCATCTCTCCATCAGTAAGAGACTAAGAGTTGATTAATCATTCAGATTCTCATGGCAAGAACTAGAGTTTAATTTTTATTTATTTATATATTTCTCAATTTCCCCCAACGATCATGCTACCACTGATTCACAGGATGAGGGAGATATTATTTTAGAAGGGAGTCGGCATCCTTGTGTTGAAGCTCAAGACTGGGTGAACTTTATTCCTAATGATTGTAAACTTGTAAGCTCTTATATCAGGACATCAATAATTTTTTGGCCTTTGTAGAACTGACTCATTCCCTGAATATGATGGTGGTTACAGCTTAGGGGGAAAAGCTGGTTCCAGATTATCACAGGACCTAATATGGGTGGAAAATCAACATTCATACGACAGGTCAATCGCATCTGTAATCTTCTTTCAGTTATTTTCAACTTTTGGACATGCATGATGTCAAATCCTTCTTCTGCGCATTAAAACCTGAGCTGTCCACAACTAGACTATTTTTCATGGACAGAGGGATTATTAACATATGCTAACCTTTTTTACTTTTTATAGGCTCGTGAATCGTAAAAAGAGTTTATTTTTTTGTATAGAAGTATAGAACTTTGGTCACTCTTAACATAAGTTATATCTATATATTTTTATCAGGTTGGTGTGAATATTCTAATGGCACAAATCGGTTCTTTCGTTCCATGTGACAATGCTAGCATTTCTATACGTGACTGCATTTTCGCTCGTGTGGGTGCTGGTGACTGCCAGGTAGATCAGGCTTTCTGGGCTCTTATCATCGCTGCTATTAAAAGAGCTTTTGACATATTTTTCAAATGATAATATGCATATAGTTTAATTTTTTTGTTCATTATGTTCTTTCAATAGCTACGTGGGGTTTCAACATTCATGCAAGAAATGCTAGAGACAGCATCTATCTTGAAAGGAGCAACAAACAGGTCGTTAATCATCATTGATGAGCTAGGTCGTGGCACGTCAACATATGATGGATTTGGTGAGTCTCTCATTTGTTTAAATACTGAACCTGCTCCTGATCCCTCAAAGTGTGCATACCTGAGAATAATGCATAGAAATCAGGTGCAAATTAAAACATTTTGTGTATTTTGCTTGGTCATGCAAAGCTCATAACATTATATGTTTAACATTTTTTTCTATCTAAAATTATCTTTGAGGTTTTTTTGATGGCTCACCATAAATGTGAACAAAGAGAGTGCAAATTGCAGATAAACTCAGCAGCACTGATGACCATGGAGTCCCTCTCTTTTTAGATTTCTTTCATATGCTATCAAGTTAATGATTAAATGAGTAGCCCGTAAGATGGCCGTAGGTCGTAAAGTTGCAGAAGGTACTTTAAGTGTGTAAATCATTGCGAAAACCCTGAATACATTATTTGCAGAATATGAATTAACAGAGTCATCAAGATCACTAAATATGTCTAGGCCTGACACTTGTGCATTTCATATGTTTATTCATAGTCTTGCATATTTATCTAACTATTTTTTGGGTTTCTTGCAATTCAGGCCTAGCTTGGGCAATCTGTGAGCATATAGTTGAAGTGATACAAGCACCCACACTATTTGCAACTCACTTTCATGAGCTGACTGCCTTAGCTCCTGAAAGTGCTAGCAACGAGCAATCTTCCAAGAAACTTCCAGGAGTATCTAATTATCATGTGAGCGCACACATTGACTTGTCAAGTCGCAAGCTTACGATGCTTTACAAGGTCCTCTCCTCTCTCTCTCTCTCTCACACACACACACACACAGTGTATGTGCGTTCCTGCGTTTTCCGTGTTGTGTAGGTGTCTATCTGTATCCCCCCCCCTTCCCTCACACACACACTCACACGATTTACTATTTCAGATACTTGAGATTTCATATAATCTTTTAGTTTCAATTGCCTTTGCTTATTTAAAGGTGTACACACTGCCTCTCATTTTTCAGGTTGAACCAGGAGCCTGTGATCAAAGTTTTGGCATACATGTTGCGGAATTTGCTAACTTCCCAGAAAGCGTTGTTGCCCTTGCCCGAGCTAAGGCTTCTGAATTAGAAGATTTCTCACCAGCAGCAATTTTACCATCTGATCCCAAAGAGGTAATTTGTTGTTGATACCATTAGGATGTTTTCATGCAATTCAACAATGTCTTCTCTTCCCAGAAGTTATAAATAATGATTCATTCCAGGTTGGAACCAAACGGAAGCGAGCAGAGGACTCTGATGATGTAACTAAGGGTGCCGAACGGGCTCGCCAGTTCTTGAAGGACTTCTCTGAGCTACCATTAGATAAGATGGAGTTGGAACAAGCACTAGAACAAGTCAGAAAATTGAAAGAAGGGTTAGAGAAGGATGCAGTTAACAGCTGCTGGCTCCAGAAATTCTTCTAGTACAAAGGTTGGTAAGGAAAAAGAGCCTTCTGCATTAGTTGTTCAAGAAGTTGCACTCACTCCTTCCCTGGTATCGATCTGGTTGCTACTTTCAGATTGATTTTTTGTTAGTAGTATACTCCTATTTGGTATTGTAGTGTGCATTTTGGTAATGGTTTGTTAGGCCCTTGTTTGTTTTGGCTGCACTTCGAGGCCTGTGTTTTGTAGATATGGATGTTGGAAGTTGGAACTCAGTCTTCGTGTTCATATCTATCTAATGCTATCTCATTTTGAAATATCGTTTTCATTACTTATACTTATTATATTAGTTCATTTTATTCACACTCATTTTAAAATAAAATACATAAAAGTAATACTTCCTCCGTCGCATAATAAATGTCAAACTTTCTTTTTTAGTTTGTCCCCAAAAAATGTCACATTTTCTTTTTTGAAAATAGTTCCCTCTCACATTAATATAAATATGTTTTTTCTCTTCATCTACCACACAAAATAACATCTCCTAAAATTTCGTATCATTTTTTAACTATGTCATCTACTACGAGACTGATGGGCTAGTAGTAACTTTTTTTCCCACATTTTTTACTCCCTAGTTACGACTTTTAGAACTCAAGCTGCAGAAAAAGAATGTCTCTATGATTACAGAGGCATGAGGGAGTAGGTTGTCCAATCAAATTTGAAAATTCATATTTTATGAAAAATGAATATGATCTTATTAACTATGAAATGCGATTTAATCTAAAAACATAGTATGAAATTTTATGAAATATACTAAAATCCAAAAATCTAATGCCAAAACCGATCACTTTTTTTTGTAAGAACCCGATTGGAACATCCGAAAATTTTGGAAAAATTGAATCCGATTTGAGCTTAGATATTCAGAAATTGTATTTATAGGTGAAAAGAAAAAAGAATGGGTGAAAAATTACTCCATTATTATCGACTAAAAGAAGAGTTAAAATTATTTAGAGTATAACACAACAACACAAGAGCAGCTCCGGCGTCCGTGTAGAGAGAGACGGAAGAAGAAAGATGGCAGAAGAGTCGGAAAAGAGGTTCGATGAGATAATGAAGAAGCTCTTTCATGCTCCTTCCAATTCCAGAATCAAATCATCCGATGCCAGGTTTCATTCTATTTTTTTCCCCTTTCCTCATATTCCTTCTATTCTGTAATTCCAATTTCATCAAGCTTTGCTCATTTCTGTGTACGGAAACCCTATTTTTCTAAATTTAACTGTGGTGAGGATGTCAGGAACTTGCGAATTCTCTAGTTCGTTAGAAGAGTGTTGTAGTTTATGCTTGTTGAATTACTGATTCATTTACTGCTAGTGGTAATGGTGTTTTCCGATGCAGTGGGGTCGGAGCTCCACAATTAAGCGGCCGGAAGCGGCCTCACTCGTCTTCAGCGGGGAGGAAATTGGTTGGCAATGAATTGGGGGGCTCATTGTCAGTTTTGCCAGCGGCGGGTCAGGCACCAGTCTGCAGGCCTTGGGACCGTGGCGATTTGGTTAAGAGGTTGTCCACTTTCAAGTCGATGACCTGGTTTGCCAAGCCTCAGGTTTGCCAATTTTCACGACCTTTATTATCTATCTAGATTGAATGCAGTGTGGATGTTGGATTGTGATTTGTGATATCATACAATGATAAATGTTTTGCTATAGTGAATGTGCTTGTGTTGCAATATCGTGGAAGCCTTTTGATTTTGGGAGAGCGGATCTGAATCTGCTTAGTGTACTTCTGCTTGACAATGTTGGCATTATGGAATGCTTGAAATTTTCTCTCTCTCATTTTAATGTCACTCCTTACTATTAATAGCGAATGAGGTCTCTGCAAATGCTTATGTCCTAGTTCAGTGAAAAGATAATGCCCTTCTCTATTTTCACTACAAGGACAAGCATTTATGTGATTCTCGCTTTTAAATCTGTACTTTTTTTGTATTTGAAATTTAGAAATAACATAATCCATCCTTCTAGGTGGTCAGCCCTTTGGAATGTGCTAGAAGGGGTTGGGTTAATGTAGATATGGACACAATTGCTTGTGTCTCATGCAATACACGCCTCCTCTTTTCTACTCCATCAGCTTGGGGAAAGCAACAAGGCAAGTCACACTTTCTTGATTGGCTCTTTTGTTGAACTATTATTATTGGCTAGTTTTCTTTTTGTTTGTAAACTTATTACTTTTCTTCTAAGGTACGACATGATTGTTTGTGAGAACATATGAAGATATAACTTTAGTACTGTCCCTTAATCCAGATTCCTTTTGGTTCATGTGTTACCAGTTGAGAAAGCAGCTATGGTATTCAGTTTGAAGCTGGAAGGAGGGCATAATTTACTGTGCCCTTGGACTAATAACTCCTGTGCAGAAGAACTTGCTCAGTTTCCGGTTCTATCCAGGGCGAGCTTGATCGAGGACTACAAGGGGCGAATTTTATCACTATCACAGCTAATAGCTCTTCCTGTTATTGTCCCTGTGGCCATTGATGACTTGATAGCTTCTCAACTGGAGAAATTTCTCAGTGACTCTTCAAGTTTGGGGTATCATGAACCACTTGAAAGCTCTGGGACAGAATCTTCTGGGCATGTACTAGCAACTAGTTCTTCCATCTTGTACTATCAGGTTTGGAAGCAAATTATAACAAGTCAGAATTCCATTAGCAAAGTTATCTCACCTTTAAGAAGCCCATGTCTCTAAGTCCTAGATTGTCAGCATAATGTGTTCAGCTAATCATGCAAATGTTCAGAAGAGGATGGAAGCTTAAGTCCTGGGAAGTGGGAAGTGTGCCCCTCTGAATATCCAATACTACTTGTAGATGATCTATATACTTAATTTTGTTTTAATATATAGTAGTATTAATCAATAATGCTCGGGGTGAATGATAAAAGTACTAATTTGGAGAGCAGAATCTAGTAAAGTTTTTAGAGACATTTTCCACTCCCTAAAAACATCTCTGGTGTATTTATTCTTTTTTCAGTAAATTTAAATACTAAATAGTTTATTGTAATTTAGATGACTAAACACTGGAAGGTAGGGGAGAATATTTTTGTTAAGATTCTATTGGACACATTCCTTGTTGCATGGAAGCGGACGGAATGTAACCCAGGCTCAGCTTGAGGAACTGAGTCCAAAGCTACTGTTAGCTATCAATGTAGCTGCACATCACTTTTTCTTCTGGATCAAATACTGATCATGTCTGAATGAAACATCTGATGTATGTTTTGGTTAGAGCATACATTGTCTGACTCTTGTCTATATCAGATAATGTAATTAGTTGTGCATAGGAGTTTCAATAACGTTCTCTTGATATTAAGATGTGTCCTTAACTGGATCTTGTATATTGTTTGTTCTTTCAGTTAGTTGTTTATAACTGTACCATTTAAAGTAAAGAATAGTGACTTTGGGAAGTGTACAGGCACAGAAGCTGATCAGTTTACTTGGCTGGGAACCTCGTATATTACCTTACAGAGTTGACTTCAAGGATGGGCAAAATTATGATATTAAAGATGCCAATGTAACAATTGCAACAGGACACAAACCGAAAGATAATATCCAGTCTTCAAGTGAGGACTCGGACCCTTCTAGTGAGCTGCAGGTTGATCCTAGTTGTGTTGTTCTCGATTGCAAGTTATGTGGGGCCAGCGTTGGATTATGGGCTTTCACTACTATCCCACGGCCTTTGGAGTATATAAGATTTGTGGGGTTTACAGAAGTTACTGATAAAGGTATTACCGCCCATGATGAGGCTGGTGCAAAGGAAGGTTCTTCAGACAATCGAATATGCACTGGAAGTAGTGGAGGTATTGGGAATACTGGTAACAGTGCTTCAACATCATCAGGGTTCACAATTGCTGGTGGTCCTCCACCTGCGTCGCTAAACTATGGTGCAACCATATCTTTACCCATTGTTGGCCGCAATTTGAGAGCAAGATTGCCAATAAAAACTGGAAATAAAGATCACTCAGATGTACAAGTGGAGGATCAGGCGGTAGTGCAACAAAGTGAAACCATCAGTGCTGAAGAAACCTTTGTAACCATAGAGCCAAATGCCATTGCAGACAAACCATTGGAGGCTCCTGAATCTGTTGCAGAAGGCACTAATTTGAATTTGTCTGGAACAGAAGAGGGAGTCAATTCAGCAGCTGCTGGTGAATTATCTAGCTCAACCCCTGAGGATATTACCTCAATTACAAATGCAGGAGAGCTTGAGCCTCACAGAGAACAAATGTCCGGAAACCAAGAAGAAGGTGGCAGCTACGGGAAAAACTATGTGGATAGTCTTGGGATAGGGGCTTCACAGAGTGAGAAACCTATGCTCTTTAGTACAAGTAAGTTACTTCATCTCTCGAACTTTCTAATTCTGTTCCCTTTTTTTTCTGGGTATCATGTTTCTCGGCTAGTTTTATATTTAGCCATTATGTTTTAGATTTCCTCATATTTATCTAAGGAGCTTGTGTGCATACATGTTTCCATCCTACAAGTGTCTCATGTCTTTTAGACATGGGTTAAGAAAAAGGTGATTAGAGTATAAAGTGTATTGCCCTACATGTGTTCTCAGAGAGAGAGAGCGCGAGAAGTCTGAGACAATTACAGCCCTTATTGTTTCCTAAATGGAATGAGACAACTCAAAAAGGAAAGTGAGACACATCGAATGGGACAGAGGGAGTATGTTACAGACGTTTCTAATTTGTCTTGCATTCTACCTCACCCAGAGTTCAATGGAGAAATGATGCATTTTTATTAATTCCAAAGGAAATAAATCTCTATTGAAATTACTATGATACGAAATCTCGTGCAGTCCTTGTCTCATATTCGTTGAAATTCTTGCAGTAAACATTTATTACACACCAAAGCCTTATTATAATCTGTTATTATGTTGTTGATGGATAAAGTTACTTATCTCACTCTTGCAGGAGAGCATAAGAAATTATTATCTTTTAGTAAACCGATTGAGTTCGACCCAATCAAACAGCACAGACACTTTTGCCCCTGGATTTTGTCTACTGGAAAATCTGCTCCTGGATGGCTACAGACACTATCAGCTTTAGAAGAAAACAAGGAGCTCAGCAATGTGTGTTCATCAAGCTTGGTAGAGGTAATGAACTGCAGTATCAGTCATTGTTAGAGCTTTTCTGGCCTTTCTAATTAGCGCTGAAACCTATTCAACTGTCAGATCTGCTAAGAGAAATGGGGGAAGGCACAGGTCTAACCCAAGTTTAGTTTCAAAATGAGGACATCTCTTCCTGGGAAAAATAACAGCTTTCCTGCTTATAAACCTTAAAACATTACTGACACCCAACATCCTTAAGATACTTGACCTGCAATGACTCCTAAGAGCGCACATGCGTGTCGTGTGATTTGCTTTGCTTTCTCTTGGCGCATCTTCATTTGGTTACTTATATTTGATTGTGTAGGTGGATGACCCACTTGAGTCTGTGAGGACACTATTCACATCTCCTGACAAGAAGAGAGCCAAAATTTGTGGTGGGAGCTGTTAAATTACCACTCGTAACATCTTTGTGTCTTAAATTAGTCTTCTGAAAGCGGTGGACACTCTGGCTTCCCTCAGCATCAGAGCCCTTCAACTCCTACAACTTGTGACCTGCCAATTTCTTCTTTGTTTCCCCTTATTCTTGAAGAAAATTTTACTTAGCAGGGAGTAGTAGGATTGGCTAGAACAGAAATTTTTAGGTGAGATTTTCATAATCACCTCATAGCTGGTTTGTATCATCATTAATATGTTTGCTCATAGACTCTTTCAACTGTAGAAGTTGAAGGAAATGGCTTGCTATCCCACAAATATACCTTTTTCTCTGTAGATCATGTTCGATTTATGTTCTTAACGAAATCGAGGCGGACGAGGGGATTACGATTGGGAGATGTGGAGGCCGAGAGGAGCGGGAATCATGGTTTTTGTTGGGTTGAGATTATCTGCTTGGAATATGAACGTTGATTGATGTTTGTGGATAGATAAATTCACTTGGATCATTTATCTTCATTCCAATATTAATCTTTTAGTTTTGCTGTTTTTCATTTTTTTATTTTATTTTAGTTTTTACTTTTACAATGATTAATCATGATTTATATCAATTAAAGTTAAATATCTGTAAATTGTTACTCACGTAATAAAAATTGTATCACGTATAATTCATCCATAGATCAATTATTTGGAGATTTAAACATGTACAATGCCGACAAAACTTACATAATTTATGCTATATCTCAAACAAAATTAATGTATCATAGATAGGCAAACAGTTAAAACGGCGCTCCATACAACTCATTCCATCACCCAACAATAATTCTTCCTTGCAATTTCTTCAATCAGAAAACTTTGAGACCAACTTTTCCACATGAATTATGATATCGTCAATCCGAGGCCGGACCGTAGCTTGGGACTGCAACATCCATTTTACAAACTGGTGAAGTGCATCTGGGTAAGGTGGATTGGGACCGGCTGGCCACTTTACTTGGGCGTTTACGATAGCAAGTTGTAAGCTCCCACCTGATTCTCCGAGTGCATATTCAAAAGGAGACTCACCATACCTGGAAAATGCATCATTCGATATGTGAAATTCTCTTGGTGATTATACATAGACAAATGATGCTGAAGACTTGATGTCCAGATAAGGAAAAAACAGTTCTTACATTATGGCAAACAACGTGCAGCCTAACGACCAGATATCAGTCCTCTCATCTATGTCTGCATGACTTGGGCAATCCCACAATTCAGGAGCTCGGAATGGAGCAGAACAGTGTTCGGAAGCCCACTCCTACATGATCGACATTAATAGATTATAAGAAAATGTAACAATGAAATGCAAACCACGACCAATATGACAGTTTAATTTATTGATGAGATATGGCAGTAGAAAGGGAAAAAAGGGCACCAAATTGGTCTGCATATATATGATTAGTTCAGATTATATTTAAATTACCAGATACCAAATTGAAAAGCTCTTAAAGTTGGGGACACAAAACAGGATTAACCATAACATCCTATGATGATCGAAATTAAATAATTCAATGAATGATTTGAGGATTTTAAGCAGCAACTGACATGGCGAAGTATAAGAATGCAATGCTAGCTTTAAAATTAAAATGGAACCTGAAGTTGTAATGCTTCTGAACGACTACGGATTTGCTTTCTTGCAGGACGGGCACTACCAAAATCCATCAATATGGCTACAGGTGGGTGGCCTTTCCTGCGTGTCACAAGGACATTGCCAGGTTTGACATCATTATGTGCATAGGGAGGGTCAAAACTGTGCATATGCTTAAGTCCTGCACAAAGCTGCAGATGAACAATATGCTGGTAAATTGTTTCTTCATACTTTGATACAAGTATAGCCATAGAGAGATATGTCACTGCGTATTAACTGTTAAGTTTTTTTTTTATTTCCAAACATCCCGATGCAACAATTTTAACTTCATATGCAGTAGAAGACTGGAACTCCACACTGAATGCTTACCAACAATACTGCAACACAGTAGCATGAATGCATGTTTCGATGTGAAAAGAAAGAAATGATCGGAAACAGGAAATCAACAAAAGATGTCTTTTAAACATTTTCTGAAAATAAAAAAGTACCTTAGCATAGAACCAACATACATGATATACACCTAATGTTCAGCAAAATGGAGGTATAATTCTTCCTTCATATTTACCTGATGAAGTATCTTAAGCACATCCGAGGTGGAAAAGAACTCCTTCTTAGCTTTCATAGCCGTGGTGTTGTCCAATAATGTTCCGTCCAAATGAACAGGAAACAACAAGTAAGCTTCATGCTTCCAGGACTGATCTTGTGAAGTCTGAT
Source organism: Salvia hispanica (assembly GCF_023119035.1). Lineage (NCBI taxonomy): Eukaryota > Viridiplantae > Streptophyta > Magnoliopsida > Lamiales > Lamiaceae > Salvia > Salvia hispanica. The sequence continues at coordinate 25,323,253 of NC_062967.1, read as the reverse complement.
CAACAGAACAGATTGTTATTCAGATAACTAATCCTGTGAGAATAAAAAGATGCACTTAAGGAAGAGCAAGGATCTTTTCCTTGAAACAAATGATATGTCATTCATGATTCACCATCTATCACTTTCCAATATATTAAAATAAAAATCCGTAGCAAGATCTTGCCAAGAATAATGTAAAATTGGAATGTGTATAGAAGAATTTTATCACTTCATGGGCCAATCACTTTGTTCACTTTTCAGATCTGATTTTTTAAATATAATATTTGTTTCACACCTGTAAAGCATTTACATCTAAAAGAAATCCTTATAATGGCCAAACATACTCGCAAAATTAAAACCCAAAGATGATACTATTGACTTTCATTATTAGAAAAGTGGCCCAAAAGTTAATAAAACTTGGAGTACTGCAGCCTTCAAAATGAGTTAATACTATTAGGAGGCGTTTGATCTAGGTAAGAAGGGATGACTGATAAAATATCCTAACTTAATCAAATGTTCGGTTTGCAAGATTAGGCCCAAGCTGGATAACTCGGCCCACGCCTTAAATTCAATTGGATGATTAATTTATCACTCCAAATTGGGTTGATGATTTAATCATCCTTCATTCTAAATGCAAAAGTCCAATACCCTCACAATAATAATTATTGGTTATTTTTGTCCTTGATTTTATGTACTTTTTGCATGATTATAAAAAAGGAATCCTAATTTTTTTTATTATTATTTTTGCATTTTAGCCGTAATCCTTCCATTTATCATACAACAATCAAGCAATCCAACCACAAAACTTAATAAGCCATTCCAACTCTATTCCATCACTCCTACTCATCTAATCCATAATTCCCTTACAAGATAAAAAGAAATCCAATTGCAGAGCAACTGCTCCAATAAGTATCTTGCTAGCGAAACATATTATTTATTTCAATAAAAATATAAAAGAAAATTTTAATCTGTCATATTGCAACTCAGAATCACTAAGAACGGGCCACCTGGCTGGATCTGTTTACATCACTTCTCCCATACAGCATGCAAGTGTATAGTACTAAAAGGTTTCAAGTTAATTGCCTCCTTAATCAGAATATCTCACTTCAGCTCAAAGCTGTAACCTTTCTATCAAACATCAAATACATGCTTGCTGGTATGAAATGATAAAGACCGCAGAAACCAACGAGAACAGCAATTACCTTGACTGCAATGATTGCATGATCCAGAAGAGGAAGCAAATTAGGATGGTTAAACTGAGATGAAACACGTATTTCATCCCTCACCATCTCTAGCTGATCGCTGTTTTGAATCAGCACTTTCTTCATTGCATATGTTCCATCACCTGCATAATGAAACACACCATGTAGAGTCAAATCCGAGCATTGTTATGCCTACGCAGCTGAACTCAACCATGCCTCCTCTAAAACAGATAAGTATGAACCAAGGTACTTCTCACGGAGCTGAACTCAACCATGCCTTTAATTGTAAAATTTAGCCATAATTTTTTCCATTTAACTACTACACTACTACACAGTCTGAGTAGACTTTGGGCTGCTCCTCTACTTCTATCCTATATGAAACTGATTAGATTAACCTTATAGGCAAGAAGTTCTTACTCGATTGGCTACCTATCCAAACAAGTTCTCAGTCATCTTTTTGCATCATCAATTGAGCAATTCAAGTAGCTAAATAGCTTATCACATCTTCTTGTCATCAATTGAGCAATTCAAGTAGCTAAATAGCTTATCACATCTTCTTGTCCAAGCAGATCCAACTTTAGTTCGTCACAAATTAACTAAATAGTAATTACCAACTTCACACTTGCAGATCCTACTTAAATTTAGCAATACATAAGCCCTACGATATTTTACAAACAGTAGATCCTAACACAACATCAAATTCTAAGCAGGGAACTCCATACGTCTCATTAATCTATTCTATCACTTACTGCAGCGTATAAAGTTAATTCAATCAACAACTCGAGTAAAAATCGAATCACCAATAGACACAAAACACTAGCAAAACCCCAAAAACCGCGGATCAGGCGATGGAATGTGAAAAATTACCGGAGATATGCGAAGAATCCTTGATTTTGGCGGAAATGCCAGCGGCAGGATTGGAAGGATCGGAGATGAGCTCCTTGACGAGGAAAACGAAGGCAAAGCCGCCCTCTCCGAGCTGGCGTAGAATCCTGAAACGGTTCTCGTTGATCCAAACATCACCACCGCCATTGACGGCGTCGTAGAGAGCATTCAAACCGGAGAACGAGCACCCCATCTCTCTCTCCGATTCTCAATCAGAGAGAATCACTAACTCCGTCGAACTCGAATCCCCAATTCAAAGCAGAATCAGAGATCTGCGCCTATTTGTTTAAGAGATTGAGACTCGCGCACGCACCTTCCATTTTCTATAACGTCTTTGTAGCTTGCTGCAATAAACAAATGGAAACATTATACAATAATGTTGTAATTAATTCACATAAATAAATATTGCCAAAATATGGAAACATGATGTCATTATTTCGCACATAAATACTTGATTTTGTAAGCTGAAATATTAAATACACGGAACTGAAAAATTTATTACCGATGTTAGAGATTTTCATACCTAAATGCACTCTAATCTCCTATAAAGTAAATAAAAATAATATGTTTACTTATTTTTCATATTTATGTGTACATATAATTTTATTTGAACTATTTTTCTATATATTTTTTTCTTTTTTTCCTCTGTGAAAAAAACATTCATTTTGTAAAAGATGATTGAAAGTTTAGTGGAGTATTATTCCCAACTAGAAAGCAAAAAGATAAATACGAATTCTTTATACAAAAATTAATTACATTACCTTATTTTTTTAGGAATTTGATACTTTTTTTATACCCAATTTATCATTATTTTTTATTTTTAGTTGTGATAAATATATACTTATTTACCATGTTGATTTTGTTAAAGATGTAGATGTGTACATTATTGGAATCCCAGGCATTTAGAGTTAGAGTTGTAAATCTTTAATCTGATAAACTTAATCCAAATACTTTTAATACCTCCGTTCCTCAAATTTTTACACAATTTACTATTTTGGTCTGTCCCTAAAAATTTGACGCACTTCACTTTTTACCATTTTTTTTAGTGGATCTCATATTCCACTAACTCATTTTATTATAAAACTAATACTTTAAAAGTAGGACCCACATCTCACCAACTTTTTCAATTCATTTTCCATTACATTTCTTAAAATTCGTGTCAGGTCAAAATGTGTCAAATTTGGAAAACGGAGATAGTAATATTTAGTAAATTGAAAGTAGTGTTTCTTAGTAGAATTAAAAATTTATACACGTATTAATTTCAAGAGAAACTATATAGGAGTATAAAAAGTTATTTAATCGAATTACTAAGCGGCAACAAGAGAAAATATACTAGTACTTAGTTAAGTAAGGCTATAGGGTTTTCCCGTGGTAAAACTGCGACC